>NC_048304.1:29145937-29188401 GCF_013100865.1 Trachemys scripta elegans
GCAGGCTGGATGGCATGATGCTGGAGGAGGGGGGCTGGTGCATCTGTGCAGGGAGGGGAGATGTGAGGAGCCCCCTCTCACTGCCTGGCCCTGCCCTCCCCTAATTTCTGTCTCCTGCAGGATGATCCTGGCTGTGCTGGGGGGACTGCTCTTTGGCAGTGATGGGTACTACGTGGCCCTTGCCTGGACATCCTGTGCCCTCATGTACTTCCTGGTGAGTGCAGGGCCCAATACGGACACCTACAGCCTCTGTAATCTCTAGGGACAGCCCCTATATAGACACGTAGAGCCCCCATAAATCCCTGGGGCCAGGCACCCAGGAATGGGGGTTGCTTCTCTACAGCAGTTATAGCCCCTGTAACCCACAGGTTGGAGGTGCTTGGGAGTGGAGATAGGGGAAGAGCCTCAGAAGTGAGCGAGGCCATGTGGCCCCTGGGCCATTTGAGGCCATCCCATGGAGTAGTCTCCAATGCCCTGTCCCCACATGGTGGTATCTGCCAATCCCAGCGGCAGGGGCAGTAGCCTTTGAACATGAGGCATCATGGGACTTGGTAATGGCTCCCTTAGCCACAGTAGCTGCAATGTTCAACTCACTCCATGGGGGCAGTGCAGGGGTCGTGGTCTGGGCATGGGGCTGCATGAGAAGAGGAGTGGGGCTGGGTAATTACCAGTTAATTCCCCATGTCTAATGCTGTCTCCCCAAAGGTGAGGTGGTGGCAGGGAGAGACAGGGCAGGTGGGTTACTGGGCCAGGCTCCCCCCTATATCTAATGTTGTCTTTCCCCAGGCACGCTCCCTGCGAATGAAGCTGCACCCGTCCCTGGTGCCAGATGGGATGGGGCATCCCAGGGGCGGTGGGCGTGGTCAGACCTATGTCACCCTGGGGGCTGCTGCCTGCCAGCCACTGATCGTCTACTGGCTCACCTTCCACCTGGTCCGCTGAGATGGGGCAGCGTGGCGCCCTGGGGGACAGTCCGTCCCAGACACATGGACTCCTGGGACGCCCCCAGACATACAGGCACCCAGGACACACATCCTCCAATCCACAGCTTCTGGGGACCATACACAACCTGAAGCATGGACATCTCAGACGCCCATATGGGAGCTGGCAGCCAGGACTCCTGGGTTCTATCCCCAACTGGCTGGGTGACCTGAGGTGTGTCCCTTCTCCTGCCAGTGCCTCAGTTTCACCCTCACTTTGAAGGAGGGATGATAACACTAACCTGCCCTCTGGGACTTGCCCAGCCACATCACCTCAGGTGCAGGGCCCTACCCCCCACCTCCCATCTGCTGGTGGGTATCTGGTCCCCCAGTCCCCTGGGATGGAAAGTACCCCAAAAAAACAGTGTTTCCAGCATATCAGTGTTTTTCCGGAGAACTCCATCAAAACCCAACACTTGGGGAGAGGGAATAAAGAGTCCTGACTAACCAGCAGTCTGTGTGTCAGTGCTGGGCCATGGTGCTGGGGGGAGCTGTGCAGCAGGGAGTGGGGCAGTGGCCCACTAGGGGGCACTTTGCCCTTGCAGCCCTGGCCCCAGTGCCCAGGCATGGTACTAGGCGGGCTGTGGGGCAGGAAGCAGGGTGGGGACTCAGTAGGGGAGCATTCTACCCTTGCAGGCATTGTGGAGCCCGCTACACACAGCACTAGTACAGTGCCCCTCAATCCCAACCTGATGCCACTGCAATTTCTGTCCCTTTCATAGAACCATAGATTATATATATCAGAATCATAGATAGGTAGGGCTGGAAGAGAGACCTAGACCAGCCTGCTGCTCTGAGCAGGACTGAGTACACCAGGGATTGGTGGGATCATCTAGTCTGACCTCCTGTATGACACAGGCCATGGGACTGCCCTGAATTAATTCCTCTTTGAACTAGAGCAGATACTTTGGAACAAATCCAGTTTTGATTTAAAAATTGCAATTGACGGAGAATCCACCAATCCTTAGGAAGTTGTTCCATATTTAATTATTAAATTGTTAAACACTTGTGCCTTATTTCCAGTCTGACGTCTAATTTCAACTTCCAGCCATTAGATCGTGTTAGG
Source organism: Trachemys scripta elegans (assembly GCF_013100865.1). Lineage (NCBI taxonomy): Eukaryota > Metazoa > Chordata > Testudines > Emydidae > Trachemys > Trachemys scripta. Next base: position 29,147,984 of record NC_048304.1, read on the forward strand.
CCTTTGTCTGCTAGATTGATGAGCTCTCTGTTATCCAAGTGCTGTTCCCCGGCAGGCACTTCTAGAGTGCGACCAAGTAACCCCTTAGCTTTCTCTTTGTTAAGCTAAATAGATCAGGCCCCTGGAGTCTCACTCTGAGGCATGTTCTCTAAGCCTTTAATCATTCTCGTGACTCTTCTCTGAGCCCTCCAATTTATCAGCATCCCTCTTGCATTATGGCCACCAGAACTGGATGCAGGATTCCAGCAGCGGGGCCAGTGCCACCTACGGAAGTAACAGAACCTCCCTTCTACTCAAGCTTCCCCTATTTATACATCCCAGGATCGCATTAGCCCCTTTGGCCACAGATTCACGTTGGGAGCTCACATTCAGCTGATTATCCACCATGACCTCCAAGCCCCTTTCAGAGTCACTGCCTCCCAGGATAGAGTCCCCCATCCTGTAAGTGTAACCTACATTCTTTGTTCCTATATGTGTAACTTTACATTTTGCCATATTAAATCACATAGTGGTTGTTTGCACCCAGCTTACCAGCTCATTCTGTATCAGTGACCTGTCCTCTTCATTATTCACTACTGCTCCCATCTTTGGGTCATCTGCAAACTTTATCAGCAATTATTTTATGTTTTCTTCCATGTCATTGCAAAAAATATTAAACAGGATAGGACCAAGCACTGTGGGACCCCAGTAGAAACATATGCACCCAGTGATGATTCCCTGTTTCCAAGTAAAATGTGAGACGGCTCAGTAAGCCAGTTTTTAATCCAGTTAATAACGTGTGCCGTGGTGATTTAGTATTGATGTGGTTTTCTTAAGATATCCTGGGGTACCATGGCAAATGTATTACAAAAGTGTAAATGTTCAACATCAACACTCATCTTTGACTCTCACCAAAAAATATACCAAGTTAGTTTGACAGGCTCTGTTTTCCATAAACCTGTGTTGATTGGCTTTAATTATACCACACTTCTTTATTTATTCAGTTCTGTTGTGTCAGTCGTTCCATTATTGTGCCCTGGAGTGATGGAGGTGGGAGGTTCATTAGGGTTTGGTATCTTTATAGCTCAGGGTTGAGTGTTTGGCTGCAGGGAGCTTTGAACCATGTGGGGACAAGTGCAGGCCCTGCTCCCTACAGCACTTAAAGTAGTCTGAAAAAAGAGGGGGGGGGGAGGAAGGATTTCAGCTGTAATTTTCCACAGCTATTAAAGTGACTTCATAGCTGCCTGCCCCATCAAACTGCCCCTCCTTTCACCCCCTATTAACTCTACCCCCACCCCACCTCCAGGGGGAAGAGCTCTGCAGCAGCTCTGATTGACTGCTTATACCACAGAAGGTGGGGCAAGCAGCCAATCAGAGGCAGGGCTCAAGCGCCCAGCTGGAGCTGCAGAAGTTGTATTTGCTGCTGGGTCTGTGCCCCTTTGCTCAGAACTTTAACCCTCGCCTCGACTATAGCCCAGGCCTGCTGCCGCACAGGGATGCTAGGGTGAGGCGGGGAACAGACCAGGAGCTCTGGCTTATCCTGCCTTCAATGCTGCTGACATTGTCATTCTGCCTCTTGCCACCAGGTGTCAGTGCGAGCACACAGGGCCCTTTGCTCAGGGAAGCAAATGGAAGCAGATGCTATTGAATCCCCACAAACTTTCCTCAGCAGATGCCCTCAGTTATAGGGCTGCTGGAACCACGTGTACAGTGTGGGGGTGCTGAGAGCCACTGAACCAAACTGTAAACCCCGGATATGATGGAAACCACTTTAAGACGGGGGTGCAGGAGCACCCCAGTTCCAGCACCTATGCCCAGTTATGAGCCAGGGACCCCACTCCATATGCCCAGAGCAGCTGTAGGTTCCCACCCCAGCTCTGCCAGTGCCCCTCAATCCTGACCCACAACCCCCTGCTAGCCCAGCCCTGGGCTCCCCCTCCGGTTCTGTTAGTTAATTGCTTATCACCATCTTGCAACCACTACCCCCAAGAGCAATTCATCCTGCAATGCTGACCTCAGCAGGTGGGGGGAGGCTCCTGGGTCTCCTCCCCCCATCATTTCCCTTCACTGTGAATCCAGCACCTCAGTCAGCATGGATGGGTGGGGGCAAGAAAGACAGATAAGCTCTACCCCGTCCCCCAACACTGTTTCCTGCCTCCCGACCCCCAAGCTCCTACCAATGCCCCCATCCACCACGCTCCCTGCGTCTGACAGCTCTGGTGGTTGCTGGCTCTTCCAATTAAGCAGAGATCTTTGGTTGGAGGTGGGAGGGGTGAAGGAGGTGTGAACTCTTTCCCCCCCCCCGCCCCTCCAGTGAGCTGGGATTGGAACCCCACTGTTCTGACTCTCAGCTCTTCCCACTAGCACCATGGCCCCTCCCGCAGCAAAGCTAAAAACCCAGCAGTCCTGACACCCAGCCCCCACCTCCCACCATTCTAACCAATAGATCCACACACACACCGCAGTTGGGACCAGACCCCACAGGCCTGGCTGCCAGCCTTCCCAGCTCTAACCCTGACACACCTTGCACAAGCACCATCACCCACGCCTGTGTCAGTGTGCCCAAATGGCAGCACCCGCCCCCTGAGAGAGGACATGCCTTGTAGTCCATTCCCTGCACCCCCCACACTAGTCTGTTTCCCCTGCCCTAGGGTGACCAGATGTCCCGCTTTTATAGGGACAGTCCCGATTCTGGGGTCTTTTTCTTATATAGGATCCTATTACCCCCCAACCCCCTGTCCCGATTTTTCACACTTGCTGTCTGGTCACCCTACCCTGCCCTGGGGCTGGATTGGCTCTGCCACCCCCTGGAGGGTAGGACACAAATACACATGCTTGCCCGCTCTCCCCCCCCCGCCCCCGTCCCCCAACGCCTAGTCTAGGTGCACACACATTAACTATCCTGCTTTGTTTAATGAGGAAATGGAGCGAATCGAGGACAAATTCACAGGCATTGCAGGGGTGTGTGTGTGGGGGGGGGAGCTGACAGCAGCCCCAGGGCCGGCAGCTGGGGTCCTGTGGCTGGAGATGGGGGCAGCTGGGGGGGGGTCAGGTGGCAACTCACCTAAGCAGATTAAATCCATCAGCACTGCAGCTCATGGCTAATGTGCTGGAGCAAGTAGGGAGGGTAGTGAGCACTGGCCGTTACATAACAGCTCCCAGCCTGGGAGCTGGGCTCCTACCGCTGCCCCCCTCCCACCTACGCCAAACCCCAAAATGGTGATGGGTCAGGTCTCAGTGCCAGTCGGGGTGGGGGAGGAAATCTGTATAAACAGCCCCAGCACGCCACCCCAGAGGCAGCTGCTGCTCACTGCCAGGAGAGGGAATCCCTGTATAAACAGCCGCGGTGCCCCACGCCAGAGGCAGCTGCAGCGCAGTGCCAGGCAAGGGATCCCTATCTACACGGCTGTGATGGAGCGCGTTCCCAGCAGATCAAAGCCTGGGGGAGGTGGCTCTTTGCCAGTGCAAGGTTCTCGTTCTCCCTCACATTCTCTCCCTGGCAGCATAGTGACAAATTTGATCTAAGACAGGAATTTCCCTGATGAAAAATGTTGGATAAATGGCCCAGAAAACAGCAGCTGCTGATTATTCTCTAGCGCTTCAAAGAGCTTTGCAGCCCTACAATTGCCCCAGGAGAGAATTTTGCTGATCTCATTACAGAGGGGAAACATATCAGCAAAGCGGATCGGACCTAGGAATCCTGGCTAACAGCTCCCCCACCCCCCAAAACCCCACTCCTCTCCCAGTGCAGTTACAGAGCCCTGCAGGCCTCAGGGGGTCCCCCCTTATCCTGGCTCTAGCCCCCCTCCCACCGCCTGGGGAAAGACCCCAGGAGTCCCTGCCCAGGTTCCAGGAGTGGGGATGTCCCTGGGCTGGCTAGCTGGGCTGTCCCATATGGACTGAGCTCACTGCCTACACTGTGCTTATGACCCACCCCTGTCCCCGCACAGGAGCCAACCCTGGGGTTGGCCCTTTGACTCTGGCAGTTCTGACAGACCCAGCCACAAGCCACAGCTGAGTGACTGCTGGCAGGTGGCTGGGTGTGTGTGTGTGTGTACGCAGCGGGGGGCGCGTGTTTGTGGGGGGGGGGGGGGTAAAGGCGGGGTATGAGGCTGGTTGGGGGGGAAGCCTGTGAGGGGTGTTGTAGGGGGCAGGGGTTTGGCCTGGCAAGAAGGGCTGAAGGGCTGAGACAGTGAGTGTGTACCCGCTGGTGCTCAAGGGCTGCGTACATCCCCAACAGCAGTGCCCAGCCCTGGGGTGAGGGCACACATCCCATCCTGGCAGGCTTTGGGGGTCCCTGTGGCAAGGGACTCAGAAGCAGGGCTGCCAGCACTCCCTTATTACAAGGGACATCCCTTATTTTTTCATCTCTGTACAAGCAGCTCTGGAGTTGCTGAGTGCTGCGAAAAGCAGCAAGCAATGCCCCTGGCGAGTAGAGAGGGGTGAGTAAGGCTTCTTATTGCTACATGCTGCGACCTCAAATAATAACAATATCGGGGGGGGGAGGGGCATGAAAACAGGCCCTTAGTTTTGAACCACAATGTTGGCACCCCTTGGAGACCTCTGGGCTGTTGCAGTGCAAAGCAGCTCCCCAGTGCCCTGGGGGCTGGGAGCATAGATATGTCCCCGGAGGCAGGATTGGTGGGACCAGGCTGCCCAGCACCTCACTGGCCTCCACAGCAGCAGTGCCAGAGCACGCCCCTCCCCTCCCCAGCCCCGGCAATGTGCCGCCTGCCTGCCTTTGGAGGCAGCCAGTCCGGGGCCTGCTCAGCCCCTCGCCTGTGGCTGTGGGGGGGGCGATGAAGCGCTGTGGCAGGGGACTGGATTGGAGCTGGTGCCCCCAAGAGTGGAAAGCGCCTCCCCCCCACTCCTCTCCGCCCTGTGGCCAGATTGGAGCCCGCGCTCCCTGATGGCCCATGTCCCACTTACAGACACCAGGAGGTCAATGGGGCACTTTTTTTTTTTTTTTTTGCAAGTTTTTATTTAGCCACAAAGTTGAGGATTGTTTATCCAATGTTTCTTTTATACACAAATGCCCCGTGGGAGGGGAAGGGGAGGGGACCAAGGGGAAGCGATTTCCCCCACACACCTGTAGACAGCTCTGGCACCAGGGTCCGTTTCTGTGTGGGCCTGACCCCAGGTGGAGGTGGGGGTGGGGGGGTGGAATCCCCTCACTCTAAGACCAGGGGTTTCCTCCCCAGCACCACCGGCACTGAGCCCAGAACAGCTCTCCATGTGGGATAACGGGGTGCTCTGCTCAGGGACTCCCCATGCAAGATAACAGGTCACCCCAACATAGGGACCCCATCCCAATTTTCTGGGCTCAAAGCCCAAATTTGAGTGCACCTCCAAATCCTCCCCAAACTTGGTAATGAGGAGGCAGGTTAGAGGGGCCCTGACATTTGCAAGGGGGGGGGGTGACCTGGTGGGGGTGTCATTGTTCAGCCTTGATTCCCCTTCTCCCTGGGGTCTAGTTAAGGCCCCCCCTGGCCCCCCCAACCCCCACTCCAGACAATAACTCCTGGTAACAAATTCAACACTACAAACACACAGAAATACCCTGCCATGCCCTGGCATGTGTGGGGTTTGGGCCTGCCCTGGGGTGGGTGGGGGGGCCAGGGGCTGTGCTCCCTAGGTTGTGGGTTACACCCCCTGGATTAGACATAAACGTGTCCAACAGAATAACCCTCCTGGTCTTGTGTTGGGGACATCAGCCCTGAGCCCCTACCCCCACATTATAATGACACTGCAGGGGAGGGGTGCCCAGTACCCAGCTCCCCTGCACCCTAAAATGGGTTTAACAGTGGGGCAGGGTGCCCCATCCCTCTCCCTGCCCCCCAACAGACAGGCTCACAATGGGGTGTAGCAATGGGGAGTGTCCCAGCTGCGGTGGGGGGGGTCACTCCTGCCCTGGCCCCCATCTCACAGGTGGGGAGGGTACATCTGGGAGGAGATGCTCCCCTCCTCATGGGCGCTGCAGAAATAAGGGGCAGCAGGGTTTAGTGAGTCACTCAAAACGCGGGGCGGCCCTAATACCGGGAGGCCCAACGTCTGATCCTGCGAGTCGTCCAGCGATGGGGCAGAGCCTCAAATCCGTGGGGGTGTTGGAGTTTCAGGGCCCCCCTGTGTTCCCAGCATCTCTTGAGCTCTCCTAGAAACAGCTGGTTGGGGGTGAACCCAGGAGTCCGGGAGCAGCCACTGAGATAATTGTGGGGCCCCCACTCAGTCCTCTTAGAAACTCACCAAAGTATAAACCATACTGGGGAGAGAAAGAGAAAGAGACACCCTGAAATGCTGCAGCATAACAGAGCTGCAGGTCAGGAGCGAGGGGAACAGAGTCTCAGCGCCAGGCACACAGACCTGCACCCCACCCCAGAGACAGCTGTACCTCAGTATGGGGTGAGGGATCCCTGTATAACCTCCCTGTGCCCCACTCCAGAGGAGGCTGCATCTCAGTCCCTGGAAAGGATTCCCAGAAACCGTGTTGGGGCGCTACCTGTACAAGTAGTAGAAGAAGGACAGCAGATAGAAGGCTAGTTTGCACCACGACTCCTTCTGGCAGTAGTTGAGGATGTCGGCGTTCATGATGGAGACAGCATCGTACATCACCTCGGACCCGTCTGCCGGGCGGTGGAAGTACCTGGGGGGCAACGAGGCCAGGGCTCAGTGTCTTTGTCTTCCCAAACTCCTTGTGCAAGGGGCTCCTGTAGTACTTAGGAAAGACCCCCCGTCCTAGCCCATCCTCGCCCACGGTTCTGCCAGTCCCCCCTGCTAGGCCAGCCACCCCCACAGCTCTGCCGGTCCCCCTGCTAGCCCATCCTCGCCCACGGTTCTGCTGGTCCCCCCTGCTAGCCCAGCCACGCTCACGGCTCTGCCAGTCCCCCCACTAGCCCAGCCACCCCCACAGCTCTGCCGGTCCCCCTGCTAGCCCAGTCACGCCCACGGCTCTGCCGGTCCCCTCACCTAGCCCAGCCACACCCACAGCTCTGCCGGTCCCCCTGCTAGCCCAGTCATGCCCACAGCTCTGCTGGTCCCCCTGCTAGCCCAGTCATGCCCACGGCTCTGCCAGTCCCCCTGCCTAGCCCAGCCACGCCCACGGCTCTGCCGGTCCCCGCTGCTAGCCCAGCCATGCCCATGGCTCTGCCGCTCTCCCCGCCTAGCCCAGCCACGCCCACGGCTCTACTGGTCCCCCCGCTAGGCCAGCCACGCCCACGGCTCTGCCGGTCCCCCTGCTAGCCCAGCCATGCCCACGGCTCTGCCGGTCCCCCTGCTAGCCCAGTCCTGGGTACCCCTGCCCCATGTCCTTCAATCCCAACCCACTGCCCCCAGAGGCTGTCCTCTCGAGGAGGGCTGGCTCCCAGGGCGCAGACCTCACTCACCTCCAGAGGTGGTAAAAGAGCAGAGGAATGTTGAGGCCCAGGGTGACCCACTCGGCTGCACACAGGAACATGAGGCAGAAGAGCCCATGGATAGAGTATTCAGGGACCACGAGCTGGAAGGGAGAGCAGGCCCTGGTCAGTGGGGAAATAGAACCCAGGAGTCCTGGCTCTAGGGTTGTCAGCCCTCCAGGATTGTCCTGGAGTCTCCAGGAATTTAAGATTAATCTGTAATTAAAGATTATGTCATGTGAGGAAACCTCCAGGAATACGTCCAACCAAAATTGGCAACACTACCTGGCTCCCAGTACCAATGGCGGGTGGATGCTGCCTCAGCACACTTTGCTCCCCACAGGCACCCCATTAGTATTCCGCGGCTTTGATGGGGCCATGTCCTGTCCTGCCAGCAGCCAGGTATAAATAATCAATGGGGGTTTGGGGGGCGTATTCTCAAATGGGAACGCAGAGCAACACACAACAGGGAAACTGACAAAAGCAACACAGCACCTCCCCAGGGGCACCAGCTCCCATCTGGCCCCAGGACAGGGGAACTGGCTGGCTCAGGGTAGCAGGGAATAGGATATGGGGCCTTTCCTGGGGGCAGCTCTGATTTGGCCCTAAGGCAGGTGGGGACTGGCTGGCTGGGTGAGGGTTCAGGGGGCTGTGGGGAGAAGATGCTAGGAACCTAGAAGGAGGAGGTGTGAGGGGGGCTCAGAAGGCTGTGGGGACAGGTGGGGGGCAGCTGTGGGGAGGAGGTGCAGGAAGCCTAGGAGGAGAAGGGGTGGGAGGGGGCTTGGGGGATCAGGAGGCCATGGGGAGAGGTGCTGGGGGCTTCAGGGAGGAGGCTTCAGGGAGCCTAGGAGGGGAAGGGGTGTTAGCAGACGAGGCTGTGAGGGGAGATGTGGAAGGCTGTGGGGAGGAGATGCAGGGAGCTGAGGGGGTTGGGAGTTCAGGAGGCTCTTGGAGAAGTGGGGGGGCTGTGGGGCTGAAGTCCAGGGAGCCTAGGAGGGGCAGGAGATGGGAGAGGGTTTGGGGGTTCAGGAGGCTGTGGGAAGAGGTGTGGGGGGCTGTGGGGAGGAAGTTCAGGAAGCCCAGGAAGGGGAGGAGTGCTGGAGTTGGGGGGTTCAGGATGCAGTGGGGAGAGGTGAGGAGGATATAGGGAGGAGGTGCAGATGTTCATCGAGGTGCAGGAGTTGAGGGGGATGGCGCGTTCAGGTGCTGTCAGTTGCTCCCAGGTTGGGGGTTCAAGAACTGGTCATTCACTGTTTTGGAGACTGGAAGAACTAAGACATAAGGGGCAGGGATGGGGCCACATGGATGCGGGGGACACACAGACAGGTGAGGCAGGGACAGGGACACACGGACGCACCTTTCTCAGGAGGCAGCAAATCCGCTCAATGTTTTTCAATCGCTCTCGCTGCAGGGGGGAAAGAAACAGGGAATTAGATTGAGAGCTGGCACAGGGGAGGGCTGAGAGAAGGGGGGGAGGCAGGAACAGAGAGGGGTGTTCAAGCCTGGTGGGCGGGGCTGGGAGTCAGGACTCCTGAGTTCTATACCTGGCTCTGGGACGGGAGTTGGGTTGGAATGTTAAAAATCAATGGTTATAACCTATTTAGGAAGGATCAAATGGGCAAAAAGGCAAGGGGTGTGTCAAATATGGCATTATGTGTGTCTGAGTCACCCACAGCTCAGAAGCAAATGATCTACAATGCTGATGGATCAATGTCCTAACAGATAAAACAATAGATTGGTTACTAGATGGTGTCTTCTACATGCCACCAAATCCACTAGGGAACAGGATGCCTGGCTCCTTCCACAGCTGTTTTTAATGGGTAGAGGGGGAATAAACAGTGGGATCATGGGGCTTCAATCTGAGTGACATATGCTGGAGGCATCCTGCTGTCAGTGCTAAAACATCTTTGGAATTTCTATATATTATAGATCGCAATTATAAATGACAATTTCCTAGCTCAGAGTGTTGCACCCAACATGAGGGAATTCTATATTGGACCTCATCTGGACAGATAAAGAGGAATTGAGCACAGAACTAAAAATTTGTTGTTGCTTAGGTGCAAGTGATCATGACTTGATCACATTTGTTATGTATAAACAGAATAAACTCCAAACTAGCAATATATTAACTTATGTTTAAAAGGTCTAGTTTCACAAGGCTGAAAGCTAAAAGGAACCAAGTCAGCTGGGAGGCAGAATTTAATGAGAAAAATGTGAATGATAATTAGGAATTGTTTAAGAACATTTTAATAGAAGCCTAAAAAGCCACAATCAAGAAAGAACCCACCTCTCTTGGAGATGAAGTGAGGGCAGTTCATTACAATAAATGAACAAGATAGATAGATAGATAGATAGATAGATAGATAGATAGATAGATAGATAGATAGATAGATAGATATGGGAAAGAAGGGAAGTCAATAGCCATGAATATAAATCAGAAGCTAGGAATTGTAGAAAATTAATAAGAGAAGCAAAAGGACACCAGGAGTGATGTTTGGCCAACAGAGTTAAGTACAATGAGAAGGACTTTTTTTTCAAGAATATTAAGAACAAAACAACATTGGTCCATTACTAAATGGAAATTTCAAAATTGTCAATAATAATGTAGAAATGCAGAAGTATTCAATAACTATTTGTGTTCTGTATTTGAGAAAAAGCCAGATAATGTGTTCATATTATATGATGATGGTGGTGATGAAACACTTTCTATTCCAGTAGTAATTCCGGAGGATGTTAAACAGCATCTACTAAAGTTAAGACATTTCTTAATCAGCTAGGCCCTGTAACTTGCATCCAAATGTATTAAAAGAGCTGACCGAGGTGCTCTCTGGACCATGAGAGTTGATTTTTCAATACGTTTTGGAGCACTGGGGACGTTCTAGAACAGAGGTTCTCAACCAGGGGACCAAGGCCCCCTGGGGGGGGGGGGGGGGGGGCGCGAGCAGGTTTCCGGGGATCCTCCAAGCAGGGCCAGCATTAGACTCGCTGGGGCCAAGGGTAGAAAGCCAAAGCCCCACTGCATGGGGCTGAAGCCTGGGTCTCTGAGCCCTGCCACCTGGGGCTGAAGCCAAAGCCTGAGCACCTGAGCTGTGCAGGGCTCGCTGTGGCATGGGCTCCAGGCAATTGCCCAGCTTTCTACCCCTAACACAGGCCCTGGCTCTTATATGCAGAAAACCAGTTGTTATGGCCCAGGTGGGCTGTGGATTTTTTATACCATGTTGGCGGGGTGGGAGGGGGGGGGGCTCAGAAAGAAAAAGGTTGAGAAGCCCTGTCCTAGAGGACTGGGAGAACACTAATGTTGTGCCGATATTTAAACAGGGTCAAAGGATGGACCTGTGTAATTACAGGCTTGTCAGCCTGACATCAATCCCAGGCAAGACATGGGGCAGCAGATATGATGGGACCCAATTCCTAAAGAAGTATGGGAATGTGATATAATTAATGCCAATCAATGTGGGTTTATGGAAAATAGCTCCTGTCCAACTAATTTGGTATATTTGTCAATGAAATTCCAAGTTAGGTTGATAGAGGTAATAAAGCTGATGCAATATATTGAGACTTCTGTAAGGTATTTGACGTGATGGTGCATGACATTGTGATACGAAACCTTGAACAACACAAACCCAGCATGACACACATTAAATGGGGTAAAGCTGGTTAAGTGCTAGGTCGCAAAACGTAACTGTCCACAGGGAATCATCATTGAATGGGAGTGTTTCTATTGGGGTCCCAAAGGAGCTGCTCTTGGCCCTACGCTAGTTAACATTTTTATCAGTGACCTGGAAGAAAACATCAAATCATCACAGAAAGTTTGCAGATGACACAAAGATTGGGAGAGTGATAAATAATGAAGTTAGATCACGGATACAGAGCGATCTGGCTCCCTGAGTAAGCTGGGCTCAAGCAAACAATGTATGTTGTAATATGGGCAAATGTAAACATACACCCCTAGGAACAAAGAACGCAGGCCATACTTTCAGGACAGGGAACTCTGACAAGGGCTTGGGGCTCATGGCGGATGATCAGCTGAACACAAGCTCCCAAGTGCGACGCTGTGACTAAAAGGGCGAATGCGATCCTGGGGTGTGTAAACAGGGGAATCTCGACTAGGAGAAGGGAGGTTCTGTTACCTCAGTATGTGGCGCTGGTGCAGCCGCTGCTGGAATCCTGCCTCCAATCCTGGTGCCCACAGTGCAAGAGGGACACTGATAAATTGGAGGGCTCAGAGAAGAGCCACGAGAATGACTAAAGACTTAGAGAACAGGCCTCAGGGTGAGAGACCCCAGGAGCTCAATCTGTTGAGTTTAACAAAGAGAAGGCTAAGGGGTGACTTGATCACAGGCTAGAAGCACCTACGTGGGGAACAGAAATTAGATAATGGAGCTGCAATAGAGCAGCCGAAGGTCTAATAAGAGCCAAGGGCTGGAAGTTGAAGCTGGCCCAATTCAGACTAGGGATAAGACACCTACATCTTTAACAGTGCAGGTAATTAACTGTTGGAACAATTTATCCACAGCTGTGGCGGATTTGCCATCACTGGCGATGTTTAAATCAAAACGGGATGTTTTTCTGACAGATCTGCAGGGCCACCCGGGGGGGGGCAAGTGGGGCAATTTGCCCCAGGCCCCAGGCCCCGCAGGGGCCCCACGAGCCCTGGCCGAGAATCCCTTTCCTCACCCGGTGACGGTCCAGGTCTTCGGCGGCATTTCGGCGGTGGGGGGCCCTTCAGTGCTGCCGAAGACGTGGAGCAACTGAAGGGCCCCCCGCCGCTGAAAAGCCGCCTCTGCAGACTCGGAGCGCCGCCCAGTGAGTACAAGCTCCCCCGCTTCGCCCCAGGCCCCCTGAATCTGGGCGGCCCTGCAGATCTGCTCTAGTCTAGTGCAACCAGGGATTAATTCATAGAAGTCCTATACCCTGTGTTATATAATCATAGCAATATAGGGCTGGAATGGACCTAACACGGTCATCTAGGCCACCCACCTGCGGGAGGCAGAACCAAGTAAACCTGGCTTACCCCTGCCAGGTGTTTGTCTAACCTGTTCTTAAAAACTTCCACTCATGGGAATTCAGCTGCCTCCCCAAGTAACCTGCTCCAGTGCTTTAAATAGACTAGAGGACAGAGATGATCACAATTGTCCCTTCTGGCTTTATAATCTAGGAACCTTGTGGTTAGAGCAGGATGTGGGGGTGGAGGGGAGCCAGGACTCCTGGGTTCTATGCTCAGCTGTGGGAGGTGAATGAGGTCTAGTGGGGGAGGGTGTACATGGATACCTGCTCTGGGAATTAGTTTTGTGTGTTGGGGTATTGCTGGAGCTGGGGTCAGGGGTGGGGTGCAAGTAGCCATAAAGACACCTCATTGCCCTTATATAGGGCTGGGGTTTGCAGAAACTCCAAAATGAAGGTGGAGCCCAAATCCCAGGGCCTCTGGGGCCCCACGTCCTTCCTCCCAAGCCGTAAAGAGGGTTTAGGCTCCATCATTCACATCATTGTCTGACACATTGTGTGTCCTTAGTTAAGGCTTGTACAATACACAAGTCAAGGATATTGTAATATCCTACATAAACAGTGAGACTAAGCCCTACACAAACATAGACAAGACCCCACATAAACACCAGACATTAAGCCTTGCACAACTACAAACACAAATACTATACCCTACATAGACAGAGCTCAAGAGAAGTGGCTCCACTTGTGCTCCCATGATGGGAAAGGGACCATTTACATTTCCAGTTCTTCAGCATGAACCCCAAGGCGAGTGGGGCTCCAAAACCATGAGACTGACTTTGAAATCATGTGCCACTGGGCTTGTATTTATTGGCTTGGCGCCTGCAGGGTGCCTCCAGGAAACAGATCCCAGCTTCTCCCCACAAGGGAGAGAAACTTGCTGGGGGGTTTACATATGAAAGCCACAATTCTCAGAAGATCCCAGGACTCTGGGAGCTGGGGATTTAAAGGCATGTCTACACTGCAATAAAACAGACATAGCTAGGCCATGCGAGCTGACTCCGGCTGGCAGTGCTCAGGCTGAGGGGCTATACAACTGCAGTGTCAATGTATGGGCTGGGGCTGGAGCTGGGCTCTGGAACCCCGTAAGGAGGGCGGGAGCCCCATGAACCCGAATCAACTGACAGGGGCCAGCCCAGGTGTTTGGTTGTAGCATAGACATACCCTAAGACACCAAATGTCACAGTCAAACCCTGAGACCAGGCAACAGGGACTTCAAATGGCAGCTTTTTCCAGCAGAGACTCAGCCTGAGAGGATTCCAGCTCTGGAGTCCTGGACACTCTGCTGGTGTCCCTGTGCTAGCCCGTAGCCCCTGCTATCCAGCCCTGGGCTCCCCGCACAGCTCTGTCAGAGCCCCTTAAACCCACAGCCCCTGCTATCCAGCCCTGGGCTCTCCGCACAGCTCTGTCAGAGCCCCTTAAACCCACAGCCCCTGCTATCCAGCCCTGGGCTCCCCGCACAGCTCTGTCAGAGCCCCTTAAACCGGCAGCCCCTGCTATCCAGCCCTGGGCACCCCACACTGCCACCAACCCTGCAGAGAACAGGAAGCAACTCGAGCTTCATCTGGTGGGACTGAAACCTCAGTGTCTCTGCCCTTTAGCCACCCAGTCAACCCCAAACCCTGGCTGGATCAGTAACATGAAAGGCAAACTTACAAACAGGACTCACACAGCAAATTCCCCCGCACCTGCTCACCCCCTCTTGAGCACAGCCAGACCCCCAAATTCACTCCATTGTGACACCTCCACCCCCCACCTGAGCAAGGTCATCCCCCCGAACCCACCCCCATCAATTTCCCCAGCTCCTTCTCTCCCCTCCGCCTTCACTCCCATCTCATCCCCACCAGCCCCCAATGGCCCCCAGATCTCAGTTCCCCTGTGGTAAATCCAGTCACCCAGCAACAGCAACGGGATAAGGGCTGGATTCTGAGCTCAGCTTCCCCCGGTCAATCAGAGCAGTGCTGACTATGTAATGAAAGAGGTGCCGGGGCTCACACAATTTTTTCACATTCATACCAGATGCAGCAAGCCCAGAGGTGCTGGGGGCTCCGCTCTGGCACACATTCAGCACTGATCCAGAGTCACCAATGCAATGGGGCTAGGGACAGATTCTGAGCTGAGAGCCTGAGTAAATCCAAAGTCACCATCTGACTGCAATGGAGTGTGGGCCAGAGTCTGATGTTGGTTACCTGGGATAAATCCAGAGTCACCCCTGACTGCACTGACATCAGGGCCGGATTCTGGTGTCAGCTCCCACAAGGTAAATCCAAAGTCCCTCACTGACTGCACTTGGGGTCAGAGCCAGATTCTGGTGTCAGCTCTCACAGAGTGTATCCAAAGTCACCCCTGACTGCACTGGGGTCAGGACTAAATGTTGGTGTCATCTCCCACAAGTTGTATCCGGAGTCACCCCGGACTGCACTGGTGTCGGGGCCAGATTCTGGTGTGAGCTCCCACACGGTATATCCGGAGTCACCTCTGACTGCACTGGGGTCGGGGCTGGATTCTGGTATCAGATATGAAATGAGGTTACTCCAGTACTGAAATATCAATGAATAGAATTTGGGTGAGAGTGGGAAGGGGAGGCTGGGAACCAGGACATCTGGGTTTTATCCCCAGATCTGGAGTGAGAGTGGGTCTAGGATTAGAGCAGTGGGACTGGGAGCTAGGACTCCTGGGTTCTATTTCCCTTTCTCATCCCTACTCATTGCATGACCCTGATCCAGTCCCGCCCCCATCTGTGCCTCAGTCTCCCATCAGTCAGGCAGAAGCTGTGTGCGAGCAGGGAGGTGGTTGACTCCAGGGCTCTGGGCTGTGCAGACAGGGAGCACTTTGCCCTGTGAGGAGTTATTCCTCCACCTGACCCAGCTATTCCCTCCACTTTGCCTGGGCTGGGCAGAGTCAATCCCAGCAACCTCAGCCTCCCCCCCCCCCCCCCCCCCCCCAAGCCAGGGGCTGCAGCTGGGGCCAACGCTCCCACTCCATTTCCCTAAATATAAACAGTTCAGTGTGACCTGAATTCCTCTCCCAGCAACTCTGTTACTGCAACTGCCACGCAGGCAGCACACAGGGCTCGCCACCCACCAGGACACCTGGGTTCTAGCCCCCGCTCTGGGAGGGGAGGGGGTCTAGTGCAGTGGTTCTCAGCCTTTTTGGGCTCAGGACCCATTTGTAAATGTTTATGGCCTGTCGTGACTCACTAAATAGTCTGGGGGTGGAGGCCTTGGAGTGGTTTCGGTCGGATCCTGAGGGCACTGCCCGGCACTCACCCCACAGCAGCAGCTCCTGTGCTGGCTGGGCTCGGCTCTCCGTTCCAGGCATTGCAACCTCTGGGGGTTGCAGCGCTGCTCAGGTTTGGCCCCGCCCCCCTGACTGGACCAAATGTGGGTGGGTGGCATTGTGACCTGGCTCATGGGGTTACAGGGCCGCCACTCACTCAGATTTGGCCTATCTGGACAGCTGGGCCAAACCTGAGTGGTGCTGGGACCCCAGAGATTGCAGTGCACGGAGCAGGGAGAGCCCAGCCAGCCCCCTGGGACAGGAGCTGCCATGCAACCCTTTGGAACATTCTGTGACCCAATTTTGGGTCTCGGCCCCCGGGGTTGAGAAACGCTGGTGTAGGGGGTTTGAGCAGGAGGGAGACGGAGAGGGAAAGTCAGGACTCCTGGGTTTTATCCCTGGCTCTGGGGTGGAAGTGGGGTTTTTTCCTCAGGTCTGCCCCTGACTCACTGACTCATGGCAAGCCCCTTCCCCTCTCAAGGCCCCAGGGTGCTATTCACCCCTCCCCCCCAAACTCCCTGGGGGGGCAGTCGTTAGTGACTGTCAGCAGCACCTTTAATTACAGCTCCTCAACCCCCAGGCCTGAGCACAGCCAGCACCCAGAACCCACCCACACCTTGACCCCCATCTGAATGGGGGCTGCTGGGATAGCAGGGGATTGGGGGCTGGGACTGATGAGCTTGGAGGGAACAGGACCCAGGGCTGCTGCAGGTCAGGAGTGAGGGGCATCGGCAGAGCTGAGTGCGAGCCCAGGGCAGGGCTAGCGGGGATGTGGGTTGGGATGGAGGGGCACCAGCAGTGATACAGCTGGATCAAACTAGGCAAAGAGAGATTTAAAAGCAGCAAGCCGTGGGGTTGGGCCAGGGTGTGATGAGAAGAGAAGCAGGGAGTGGGGCACTGGGGAGGGGGTGGGTTGGTGCCGAGCCGTGGAAGCCCTTTGAAATCCCAGCCCCAGAGTGACGTTGACACCCCCAGGGGACCTGCCCCTGGGGTTGATGGGAACTTTGGGACCTTCCGAAAAAACATTTGAGTGACACAAACTTCAGCGCAGCACAGCCAGTGGGAGAGAACCCAGGAGTCCTGGCTGCCAGCCCCCCCGCTCTAACTCACTGGACTCCCCTCCCCTCCCTGAGCTTGGATAGAATCCAGGAGTCTGGGAGCCCTGCACCCCTCATGTCACCATCACTCATGCATGGCAGAGGACAGTTGAGCGGACACCACATTTAAGAAAAATAGGAATGACATGGGTGACATCGTGAAGGTGGGGTGGGGGGGTGCAGTGGCAGTGGGACAGGGAGAGGGTCAGAGACAGACGGACACAGAGACAGACACACCTCTCCCACCACATCTATTGACTTACTGCCCGCGCCGGGTTCCCCTGGTCAATGGGACTCTTGAAGTCTGTGTGCAGCTCGTCAAAAGCGATGATCTGTGGGGGAGAGCAGGATCAGAGACAGCAGCAGAGAGAGACAGATCCTCCCGGCCCAGCCCTGGGACCCGGCTGAGTCTGGGGTGGGACAGGAGGGCAGTGTATCCAGGGATCTCTCACCCCGTGCTGAGATGCAGCTGCCTCTGGGGTGGGGTGCAGGGGTTGTTTATACAGGGATCCATCCCCCCATTCCCATGGGGGCTCACCCATTCATTGAGAGAAGGGTAGGGAGTTCCCAGGAGGGGCACCCCCATGGGAAGTAGGCTAGAGGGGGTCACACAAGCCCATAGTGGGGCTGCCTGAGAACATAATCACCCGTGCAGTGTCTGGCCCAACCCACACAATCTTATTTACATATGCAAATCAGACCCCCATCCTGCTGATTTGTACAGGGTGACCCCTACTGCGGGCTGATGAAGCCAGAGAGGAGCATCTGCCAGTCCCACCCACTGGGGCACTCAGCCAGATACCTCCCCACACACACACCTTCTCAACTCCCAATTCTGTCACCCTTCCTCTCTGGCCCCAGAACAGAGAATGGGACATGGGGCCTACCCCTCTCTGGGGCGCTGGCTCCAATCCAGCCCCAGGGCCAGGGGACTGGCTGGCTCGTGGATACAGGAGGTGGGGAGGAATAAACGGACCCTACTGTTAACAGTCACTGCTTGATAAACTCCACAGAGTTGACAAAGCCGACAGGAATTCACCAGTCTCAGCCACTTTGCACTTCCATATCAATAATAAAAATATCAATGATCAGAGCAGGAGTCTGGCTCCCAGCCCCTCCGCTTTAACCACTAGACCCTTCTCCCCTGACAGAGCTGGGATGGAACCTGGAACCCTGGCTCCTAGCCCCCCCCCCCCCCCGTTCTAACCACTAGACCCTACTCCCCTGACAGAGCTGGGATGGAACCTGGAGTCCTGGCTCCCAGCCCCCATGAACTCACCTGCCCACTGAAGAGCTGGATCTATCCTCCCCCAAGCATTACCAGGGAAGTCAGCTCCCAGCAGTATGTGGAGGGACCCAGCTTCCCCTGGGGTCCAGTTCCCTCCCCCGACTCCACATGGCTCTGCCTGGGCTCTTGCCAGCACAGCCGGCTCCGGAACAGCCAGCCCCAGAGCCCCAGCCAAATGGGGTGACTCAGCCTCCGCCTCCCCATCCTCCGGGGGCTGGGAGAGATCCGGTGTGAGACAGTGGGGGGCGGTCCCTGTAGCAAGCCCCCCACCTGGCTCAGAGCCGATGCCCCCCCAGAGGGGAAATGTCCCATTCCTGGCCTCCCAAATGGAGATTTCTGTCAATAGCCTGAGCTCAGTCCTGCTGCGGTGGTCTCCAGCAGGTGTGTCTGGGGATTCCCTTCCCCCTTCCAGAGCCCCCGCCCTTGAGTTTGCCCGTTCCCCCACCAGGTCCATCACGCTCAGGCCCAATAACCAGCACCCAGAGCTTCCTGGCTCCCTCACATGCGCCCCAGCCGCAGCCACTCCCATCACCAGTTTCTGGGCTCTCAGAGCAGAGACCCACCAACGTGATGGGCTGAGACACAGCTCTGCTCTGCTGGTGTCCTTCAATCCTGACCCACATTCCCCTGCTAGCCTAGCTCTGGGCTCCACTGACCTCCACAGCTCTGCTGGTGCCCCCAAGCCTGACCCACAGTCCCCTGCTAACCCAGCCCTGGGCTCTCCCCCTCAGCTTTGCTGGTGCTCCCAATCCTGACCCACACAGAATCATAGAATATCAGGGTACCTCAGGAAGGTACCTCAGGAGGTCATCAGGTCCAACCCCCTGCTCAAAGCAGGTCCCCCTGCTAACCCAGCCCTGGGCTCTGCTGACCCCCACAGCTCTGCTGGTGCCCCCCAATCTCAACCCGCAGCCCCCTGCTAACCCAGCCCTGGGCTCCTCTCCAGTCACAGTCAGATCTGAGCTGCACTTGGTACCTGTCAAAGCAACAATGAAGGCTACAGGCGCCTGTCGGGGTTGCTTAGCAACCCTCACACGCGGCTCCTCTGCCTGGCAGGGGAGGGATTCTGCTTCAGCACCCTCCCCCCATAACCTGAGCCCTAGGAACAGCCTGCCAGGCCAGCTGGGGGAGCAGGGAGCGAGGGATGGGGTAACGAGGTGGCTGGCTGGGCCATTTAGCTGCTGCTCTCTGTGGCTGGGTGCCTGCCCCACACAGAATGAAGCTGAGACCCTACAAATTTGCCACACACACCAGGCCCTAGACAGGGTCCAACACTCCAGCTTGTGCTGGGACAAACATAAATTGGTGACAGGCACAGTGGGGGAGATTAGGGGTCAGTGTGCGCTGGGGGGGAGAGGAGGGAAGCCCAGGGCTGGAATAGCAGGGGATTGGGATTGAGGGGCACCGGCAGAACGGGGGGCTGTGGGTCAGGATTGAGGAGCACTGGCAGAGCTGGGGAGCTGCGGGTTGGGATTGAGGGGCAGTGGCAGAGCTGGGGGACAGTGAGTCGGGATTGAGGTGCACTGGCAGAGCTGGGGGGCTGTGGGTTGGGATT
The DNA here is from genome assembly GCF_013100865.1 of Trachemys scripta elegans. Lineage (NCBI taxonomy): Eukaryota > Metazoa > Chordata > Testudines > Emydidae > Trachemys > Trachemys scripta. Next base: position 29,167,574 of record NC_048304.1, read on the forward strand.
GAGGGGCATCGGCAGAGCTCGGGGCTGCAGGTCGGGATTGAGGTGCACTGGCACAGCTGTGGGGCTGCGGGTGGGATTGAGGTGTGGCAGAGTGGGGGGGCTGTGGGTCAGGATTGAGGTGCCCTGGCTTTGCACAGCTATGAACTCCATCCCCTCCATTTCCCCCGCGCCCAGCACCTGCCCAGAACAGGAGGGAGAGAAACCAGTGCAAGACCCGCCCGCCATTGGCCGCCTGGGAGCCAGTCGCCGGGGCAACGGGATGGTTTCCAGCAAGTGGGGGGAGTGCACTGGAGGAACTTTCCCTGCTGCTCCGAGGGGTCAAGGACCACAATCCCTGATCGCCTGAGTCCCCCAATCACCTGGGTCCCTCAATTACCTGGGTCCCCCGATCCCAGTCACCTGTGTCTCCCAATTGCCTGGGTCCCTTGATCCCAGTCACCTGGGTTCTGAGCCTGGGGAAGGGCAGGATAAGGGGACAGCCAGAGCAATTCATTCCTATTGAGACAGGAGCCTTGGCTAGGTAAGCTCCCCGCCTTCCCCACAAGTGCTGGAGCTAGGGATGCTGGGGGTGCTGCCACACCCCCTGACTTGAAGTGGCTTCCATCCTATCCAGGGTTACAGTTTGGTTCAATGACTCTCAGCACCCCCACTATATAAATTGTTCCAGTGCCCCTGCCCCTCCTTCCACACAGGGATCCCCCAGCACTCTGTCTCGAGTCCAGGGAACCATTCAGCCCCTGCGCTCCCTGGTGGCAAGAGGGCTGCTTACTGCTGTGGGGAGGCTTACGCGGGGGGTGGGGGGACCACCTCTGCTAGGAGCTTGGTTGAGGAGACCCAGCAAAGCAATGTGCAGACACATGTGGGCTCTCCCATGCAGCCAAGCCCCCTCAGGGGCCAGGCCCTATCAGGGGAGTGGGGGCCCTGGGCTGGGGCTCAGGACTCCTGGGTTCTGTTCCTGTCTCCCCTGCAGATTCCCTGAATACCACTGTGCAAGCTGTTTGACCCCCTTGCCTCAGTTTACCCTCCACTGCTGGGGGGAGGGGAATCTATGATTCCCAAGTGCTCAAGTGGGGGTAGCAAGGGAATGGGGCAGGGCCCCCCTCAGCACACAAAGTATTATGGGATGTGCCACATGTTCAGGGAGGAAAGGTCACTTAGCTGTGGGGTACTGGAGTTCAATGCAAACCCCTGACCCCCAGCACAGAAAGGAAGGGGGTGCACCACAGTGAGCTCCCCCTCAGCACACCTCTGGGGGATACTGGGCTGGATGGGCCATTGTGTGGCCCTGGGGCAGTGCACAGGAGGGTGTTAATGGCTGGGGAGAGCAGGGGGTAGTGGCCAGTGCTTAATTTGTAATGGAGGAGGTGCTGGGCTCAAGCAATTTCTTTACATTCATAACTGATGCAGCAAGCCCACGGTGCGGGGCTATGAACTGCCACACCTAAAAGTGCCGGGGCTCAGCCCTGGCACAAATTAAGCACTGGCAGTGACACAACTTCACTATCAGGACCCCTGGGGGGTTAGACGCAGGGCTCAGCAAGGCCTGGAGCAACCCGTACCTCCATCCCCACAGCCATCTGGGATAGCTGCTCCCAGGGCTCAACCCCCATCACATCCCTCCCTAAAACCTCCGCCGCTGTGCTGCAGGGTGGGCCTCAATAGGGGGCGCTGTACTGCAGGGAGCAGAGCGGGGGGCTCAATAGGAGGCACTCCCTCCTTGCAGTCATAACTGACCCCACTGCGGTGCTGTGCCATGGGGAGTAGGGCAGAGCGAGGGGCTCAGCAGGGGGCGCTGTGCTGCAGGGAGCAGGGTGGGGGGCTCAGCAGGGGGCGCTGTGCTGCAGGGAGCGGGCAGGACAAAATCCTTACATCAGGGGCTCTGCTCACATTCTGTTTGGTACATTCCCTTTTGCTTCTGACTAGAGCTGAAATTTTTCCTCTGACTGTTTCTTGATAAAAATACCATTTCTGTCCAAACCCAACTGTCTTGTTTGCACGGTTTTGGAATGAAAAGGTTTGGCAGTTGGTTTTGAAACGACTTTTCAGAACAAAATTCATCGATTTTTAACTAGAATAAGATTAAAAGTTGGAAAAGGTCGAAATGGGAACCAGACGCTTCCATTAACCCCAAATGCCTGGAGTGGGGGGGGGGCGTTTCTTTTTGTGGGAAATTTCAAAATATTTTGCTTCTGTTCCAGAAAAAATGTTGAATTTGTGGAATTTGCCATGAAACGGGAAATGCAGGTCACACCCAGCCCTACTCCTGTGTCCTCCTAGGGCACTCTTCAGACAGACAGGATTCTGCTTCACTTCATGTCCTAAACTATTGTGTGACCCTGTCCTGTTATCACACCCCCCAGAGGCAGCTGCAGCTCAGTGCCAGGCAAGGGATTGCTGTATAAACAGCCCCTTTGCCCCACCCCAGAGGTGGCTGCATCTCAGCACCAGGGGAGGAAATAGCCTGCAGTTCTCAGGTCCCCCTGGATCGTTGCTGCCAGGACAGACCCCTCTGGTCAGGGGTCAGGAATGGTCCCTGTTTCAAATGCATCCTATACCCCAAACACTGCTGGTGCCCCTCACTCCTGTCCCATAGCCCCCTGCTATCCCAGCCCTGGGCTTCCTCACCTCAAAGCCCTGCTGGTGCCCCTCACTCCCAACACCCACAACCACATTTTCATCCTCGACTATTGCAAAGATCATTGCCCCAGACAGCTGTGGTTGGAGGCCTCCCATGGCAGGGGCAGGTGCCAAAGTAGTTGGGTACTCTGGGGGTGGGGAGTGGGCAAGGAGGGGGATGGAACAGCTGTGCTGTGATGCCCATGGGGAGGGGGCAGAGATGATGAGGCAGTGATCTGGGATACAGGAGAGGCAGGCCCAGGCTGTCTCTATGCAGTGGAAAGCCAAGCCAGACCAGTGTCCGTGTGGGGGATCCCAGGCTGGAATAGCAGGGGGCTGCGGGTGGGGACTGAGGGGCACAGAGGCTAGGGTAGGAGGGGGGTTGCAAGGCAGGGCTGAGGGGCACTGGCGGAGCTGGGGGTGCAGGGCTAGCAAGGGGAGCGATGGGGAGACCTCCCTCCCAGAACCAGAGAAGTTAAACCCACCACCCAGTTATTGATACCCAGAGCCCATCTTGTAAACAGATGTAGTTCCCATGGCAACCAGCGCCAGGTTCCCTAGCTACGGCTGAGAGAGAAGGGGGGCTACATCGCGGGGAGCCCGGGATATGCAGCAGCCCTGGAACAAAGGGTGGGGAGCGATCCAGCGGAGGGGAATTTGGGGGAGCCACGGGGGATTTGGCTGGGGGCAGGGGGGATCCTACACGGGAGGGTGTTGGGAGAGAGGGATCGGGCTGCGGAGGGGGGTGTTTGAGGAAGATCCGGCCGGGAGGAGGATGGGAGGCAGTTGGGGAGACCCAGGGGAGCTGGGACACAGTGGGGAGCCACGACAGAGGGGGGGGCTAGGGGGTTCTGGGGGGCAGCGCAGGCAGAGCCCCCCCCCCCCCACCGTGGGTTTCCTAGCTACGTCGGCTCCATAACACCACCACCACCATCGCGCGCGCGCGCACACACACACACACACACACACACGGACTGACGGGAGCCCCGGTCCTGCCCAACGCCTCCCACAGTCCGGGCTGGGGAGCACCCCCAAACTGGTACCGGACTGCCAGGGCGCAGGGCCAAGGGGGGTGGTGAGAAGGGGACCTGGCGATGGGGGGTGATGGGAACTGGGGCTGGTGCGGTGTTGGGGGGTGGGGATGATGGGGGGCAGAGGGGAATTGTCTGTCTCTCTTTCATTGCAGAATTATTCACGATTCTCGCTAAGCAGAGACTCAGGCACTGCCTGTCAGCGGGGACCGAGAGTCGCGGGGGTGGGGGGAGCAAGTAGCGAGACAAGCCCGAACCCCAGAAACGGGGCAGAACGAATGGGGTGACTGCCCCCCTTGGACCGATCTCCGGGGGGTCTGGCTGGGAGAGGAGGCGGCCTGACAGGGACACGGGCAGCCTCCCAGCACGCCCATCCCACAGCCCGGATCCCCCTATCCCGACCCCCCCCCCAGCACCGAACCCCCATCCCGACCCCCCACCCCGCACTCACATGCCAGATGACGAAGAAGATGAGCGAGGCGCACAGCACCAGGGTGAGCATGTAGCAGAAGGCGGCGAAGGTGAACGCCATGGTGCCAGGACGCCTGGGTCCCTCCGAGCCCGTCCGGCGGGGGGTCTCAGCCCGTGCGGCCGCCCATGAGCTCGGGGCGCCGCCGTGGGGAATCGGGGGGACCCGCCCGCCTAGGAGCGCTGGGGAGCCCGGGCCCCCATCGCTCTGGGACCCGCCTCAGTTCCGCTCAGCTCCCCGCTCCGGTTCTCGACCGGCTCCGCCGCGACTGGCAGCCCCGGCCCCGCTCGCAACAAGCCGGGAGGAGGAGCCGGGGCGCAAGCGCAACCGCGTGTGAGTGTGGCAGAGAGAGGGGTGTGAGTGTGAGACAGGGAGGGGTGAGGGGGAGTGGGAGCGGTGAGGGTGAGGGGCTATGAATGTGAGACAGGGAGGGCGTGAGCCAGAGACAATGGATGGTGTGCATGGGTGAGACACGGAGGTGTAGTGTGTGTGAGACAGGGAGAGGTGAGTGTGAGTGAGACAGACAGAGGGGGTGTGAGACAGGGAGGGGGTGAGTGTGTGAGACAGAGAGAGGTGGTGTGAGACAGGGAGGGGGTGAGTGTGTGAGAGAGGGATGGTTGTGAGTATGAGTGAGATGGGGTGTGAGAGAGGGAGGGGTGTGAGTGTGTGAGACAGAGGGGGTGAGACATGGATAGGTGTGAGTAGGAAGGGGTAGGAGTGTGAGACAGGAAGGGCATAAGACAGAGACAATGGATGGTGTGAGACACGGAGGTGTAGTCTGTGTGAGACAGGGAGGGGTCTGTGAGTGTGACACAGAGGGTGTGAGGCACAGATGATGACAATGGTGTGTGAAACACAGAGCAAGGTGTATGTGTGAGAGAGACAATGGTGAGTGTTTTGGGGGGGTGAAAGAGACAAGGAGGATGTGAGTGTGCAAGAGACAGAGGGAGGGGGTGTGAGAGTGTGTGAGATAAAGGGTGGGTGAGAGGAGGTAGGGGTGTGTGTGAGACAAAGGAGGTGTGTGAGATGGGTGGGGGGGTGTTTGAGTCTGTGTGAGAGAGAGGCTGGGAGAGAAGTGTGTGTATGAGTGAGTGTGTGAGAGGGTGTGTGAAAGAGACAATGGGGTATGAGGAGAGAGAGAGACAAAGGGTGGGGGAGGCTGGTGAGAGGAATGTGTGTATGAGAGAGTGTGTCCTAAGGGGGGGAGTGAGCGATAGAGACAGGGATGGGGGTGTGTGTGTGTGACAGAGAAGGGATGAAAGAGAGATGAGGGAGAGGTGAGTGTGAGAAGGAGGGGTGTCTGTGTGTGTGAATGTGACAGAAAAGGGAGTGTGCATGCGAGAGACAGTGGTGTGGCTGTGTGCACAAGGGGGCTGACTTTAGAAAACCATAACCAGGTGGCAGGACATTTAATTGCCTGGCTCCATATATGTTCACACACAAACATCCATGCGGCCTTCTGCCTCTCTACAGGGGCAGGCAGGTGATGAGGGGGAATCTCTGCTAGAGGGTCTGTGTCAGATGGGGTGTGTGTCTGTGCTGGGTTGTGGGGTGGAGCCTGTGCCACCTGAGGGGGGATTCAGTGCAGGGGGTCTCCCCAGTCAATGCTGTCAGGGTTTGGCCCATCCTCCCCCATCACGCACCAGTAGGATCCTCTCTCCATTATTTAATTAATTGCTTTGGGTTCCCAGGAGGGGCAGAAATGGGGGGAGGGAATCCCTGGGTGCGGGGGGGAATTGAGAGGGGATACCAGCTGGATCTTGAGGGACTGGCAATACTGGGGTGGGAAGACAGGGGGAACCGCAGGGAGAGAGAGTGGAGGATACTAGGATTGATGGGGGGGGCTGCTTTGTGGAGGGACCTGAGTATGGTAGGTTGTGTAGCTGTTCAAACCACAACTACACAACAGAAACATCAGCCCCAGCTGCCCACCACCTCACTATGATCTGTACACACACTCTACAGATGCTGTACACATGAACACACACTCTGCAGACACCGTATAGACACACATACATACACACAGTGCTAAACCGGGCACAGCAAACAATATGCTGTTTACGATGGCCAAATAAAAAGTTATACATCTAGGCACCCAGAATGTAGGCCGTGCTGACAGGATGGGGGCCTCCATCCTGGGGGCAGTGACTCTGAAGAAGACTTGGGGGTCATGGAAGATAATCAGCCGAACATGAGCTCCCAGTGCTGTGCTGTGGCCAAAAGGACTAATGCAATCCTAGGCTGTATGAACAGGGAAATCTCAAGTAGGAGACGGAAGGTTCTATTACCTCCGTATGTGGCACTATTGGGAACATTACTGGAATCCTGTGTTCAGTTCTGGTGTCTACACCTCAAGAAGGAGGTTGATACATTGGACAGGAGTGTGCGTGGGTTCAGAGAAAAGCCAAGAGAATGATTAAAGGATTGGAAAATGTATAGCAAGAGACTCAAGAAGCTCAGTCTATTAAGCTTGAAGAAAGGTCAAGGGGTGACTTGATCCCAGTCTGTAAGTACCTACAGGGGGAACAGAAATTTGATAACGGGCTCTTTGATCTCATAGACAAAGGTCTAACAATAGCCAAGGGCTGGAAGTTGAAGCTGGACAAATTCAGACTAGAAATAAGGCCCAAATTTTTACCAGTGAGGGGAAGTAACCATTGGAACAATTTGCCAGGGTCGTGGTGGATTCTCCATCACTGGTAATTTTTAAATCAAGATCTGATGTTTTTCCTAAAAGATCTGCGGTAGTTCAGCCAGGAATTGATTCAGGGCAGCCTTTGGTCTGTTATACAGGAGGTCAGGGTAGATGATGACAGGGTCCCTTCTGGCCATATAAGCTAAGAATGTGGACATGCACACACACACCCTACAACTTCTTCCCATACTCAAATGCACACAAGCACTTGTCTACACATACACCTGCAATGTCACACTGCAAATACTCCTATTGTATCTAAACACCCAACCCCTTTTGTTTGTTTTTGTTTTGTGCACACACATCCTGCACAACCACCCCTATACACACACATGGCGCACTGACACATAGCCAGACAAATGGATAGCAGCACTACTGTGCTTGGAAACACACAAACACCTCAATGAATCGTATTCAAGCACCCTTATCCTAATCTTCACAAATACACCCCCTCTGCCCCAACAATATATATACACATACCCTGTACACACACCCACAGCCCAGCCATGTCCACCAACACACACACCCCCTCTGCATTTGTGTTGCACGGCACCAGGCCTGGCCATTCTCAGCTGCCTGGTCTCATTACTCCCAATCTTCTGGAACCCTGAAGGGCACCAGCAGAGCTGCGGAGTGGGGTGCCCAGGGCTGGGACATCAGGGAGCTCTAGTCAGGACTCAGGGCACTGGTTAAGCTGTGGGTTGGGGTTGAGGGTCACTGGCAGAGATGGGGGGGAGCCCAAAGCCGAGCTATCCGGGCTGCAAGAAGGGATTGAGGGCCACAGGCACCATATCACAGACATTAGGCCCCTCGAAGAGATCAGAAATTCCCTTATATGGAGGTGGGGAACTCGTTTGCAGATTTCTGAGCATGTTTTTGGATTAATTAAATATTCATAATCTGGTGTAATTACATGATGATTCATATGAGCAATAATTTTAATTAGAATGAAATGTATTATTCAAGTTCTGTTTTACTTTACACCCGACGCCCGTCCGGGTGGCTGCCTTCCCCTCCATATCATGGTACAGAACAGTCTGTAACTGAGCACAGGAACAACGCACCAGCCCCACCTGCCGTGCCTGACAGGGGAATGGGAAATTGGAGAAGGCTGGGTCTCCTTGCTGTGACCCACAGCCGCCTGCTAGCCCAGCCCTGGGCTCCAACCCCCGCCAGCTCTGCTGGTGCCCCTCAATCCACGGGTCAGCACCACCATGTTGTGCGACAGACACTTGACAAAATTACCTGACTTAGTGACAGGGGGATGGGAGGGGGTAGGGGCTCTGTGCTTGGGGGGGGGATTTCCGGGGGGGGCAGAAATGAGGGGTTCAGGGTGCAGGAGGGGGCTCCAGGCTGGAGCAGGGGGTTGGGGTGTGTGAGGGCTCCAGCTGCGGGTGCGGGCTCTGGGATGGGGATGGGGATGAGGAGTTGGGGGTCCAGGAGGGTGCTCCAGGCTGGGAACAAGGGGTTCAGAGGGCAGGAGGGGGATCAGGGATGGGCATGGAGTTGGGGTGTGGGAGGAGGGGTGCAAGCGCCATGCAGCGCCTACCTCAAGCAGCTCCTGGAAGCAGCAGCACGTCCCCCCCTCCAGCTCCTACGTGGAGGCACGGCCAGGTGGCTCTGTGCACTGCCCCATCCGCAGGAGCCACCCCTGCAGCTCCCATTAGCCATGGTTCCTGGTCAATGGGCTTGGAGCCACAGAGTCAGTGCTCAGGGAGGGAGTACGGAGGCAGTGTGCAGAGCCACCTGGCCGCACCTCCACCAGCAACATCAGGGATGGTGAGCCACTTGTGGGGAGCTGCCCGAGGTGAGCACCCCCACGGACCTCATTTTTACCACGGACATTTGTGTCCGTGTATGGACACGTTGCCGACCCCTGCCTCAATCTCAACACCCAGCTGTCTGCTATCCTGGCCCTGGACTCACTGGTGTCCTCAACCTTGATGCCCAGCCCACTGCTATCCCAGCCCTGAGCTTCCCCTCCACACACATGCAGCTCTGCAGGTGCCCCTCACCCCGCCTGCCTGTTGCTATCCCAGTCCCAGGCTCCTTCCCTCTGCCCCCACAGCTCAGCTGATGCCCCTTAAATGTCTGCAGGGTTTCAAGCAAGGGAGCTAGAACAATGTTTATAGTCGGGATTCTGAAAGCCATGGAACATAACTGAAAACCCTCTGTGTGACAGAAGCTACCTCAAGCCAGGGGGTGCTGCCACCCCCGGCATCCCCACTTCCAGTGCCTCAGTTCCACGTGGTTAAGCTGTGGGTTGGAGTTGAGGGTCACTGGCAGAGATGGGGGGGGGAAGTAATTAGGCCAAGCATTTATACATTTCTAGCCTTCCTGCATCACGCCACAGGTTTTAATGACATTATCACAGACAGTTTTTCCACAACACCCCTGCCTCATTCAGTGCACAAGCTGGACCTTCTCTGGATCCTGCCTCATTTGTTGCAGAAGTTGGCTGGTGAGCAGTGAATGAAGCAGGGGGTTGCGGGGAGAGAAAGGAGGGTCTCATGGTTAAGGGAGCTGGAGAATTGGAATCTATCCCTGCCTCTGTGGCACCTGGCAAGTCACTTAAAGCAAAATGCTCACTAATTGTGTGTTCCTCACGTTTGGGGCCTAACGTGATCCCCTGGGGTCTGTTTTGCAGAAGTGCTGAGCACTCACCATTGCAGCTGAATCTGCTCTAGCAGTCAGGCCATGTGGTCTGCAAGGCTGAGTTTGAATCCCAGGGCTCACTGTGTGACCTTGACAGAGTCACTATAGAATAATAGAATATCAGGGTTGGAAGGGACCTCAGGAGGTCATCTAGTCCATCCCCCTCCTCAAAGCAGGACCAATCTTCAGACAGATTTTTGCCCCAAAGCGCCCCCTCAAGGATTGAACTCACAACCCTGGGCTCAGGAGGCCAATGCTCAAACCACTGAGCTAATATCTCAGGTCCCTTTCTGTAAAACAGGGATCACACCACTCTCACAGGAAGGCAACTTGGTAGGGTGCCAGCCTAAGCCCCCGGAGACCTGGATCCCAATCCCTGGGCGACCATGGGCAAGTCACCAAATGTCTCTGCATCTCAGCTTCCCATCAATACAATTTGGCCAAGAACCCTGCCCAGCAGCGTGTGAGACTAAACCTGATGCCATGCTGATGGGCCTCCCCCTAAAAAGGACCCAAGAGCGATGAGGTAATTGGTGGGGTTCAGAGTTGGGGGAGGGAGGAGAAATGCTGCAGAAATGGAGCAGGAAATTTGATCATTTCCCATCTTGTGAGGTTCAAAGAGGCTCCTATTTTGTCCCATTTTCCAATCAAACACTTATCATTGCTTTGGGGTTTCTGACCAGGGCCAGCTCTGGCTTTTTTGCCGCCTGGCGGGGAGCGCAGCAGGGGAGGGCGCTGAGCCCGGCCGCGGCCCCGCTCTCCCCGACCAGCCAGGAGGAGGGCGAAGAGCCTGGCCCTGGCCCCGCTCTCCCTGGCCGGCCGGAGCGCCGGGGGAGGGTGGCGAGCCCGGCCGCGGCCCTGCTCTCCCCGGGTGAGCGCCGCCCCCTTCCAGGTGCCGCCCCAAGAACATGCTTGGAGGGCTGGTGCCTGGAGCCGGCCCTGGTTCTGACCCAGATCTGGGGGGGCGGGTTGGTGAAGGGAAAATGCTATTTCTGCTAAAACATTGGATATAAATTGTTGGGAAAAGAGAGAGAAATATGTCATCCCTCCTCCCCCAGGAAAGGTCATTTCTTTCCCTCCCCCAAACCTGAAATTTCAAGCAACTCTCTGGGAGATTCCTGACTCAGGAATCCTTAGCCTGGATCTGCCCTGGGGTCTAGGAGCTGCCAGTGTGCAGAGATGGGAACATACATGGTAGAGAAAAGAACTGCTACTAGGTACATCCCTTCATACCAGCCATCCCAAGCAATGAGCGAGGCAGGGCCCTGGGGCAAATATCCAGTGGTGCCCACTCTCAGGATTCTATCCCAAATCTCACACTATTGGACACCTTTCCTGGACTAACAACAATTTGGGAGAATGTCACCTTGCAAGGTGTACAGTTTTTAGTGGAGAAGAGGTTACAAACATGACCCTGAAAGGTTCAGGGAGGTGAGAGGAAAGAGAACAAACCTCCCAAACAATTATTTTTAAAGCCGCAGGATCAACTGCTGGTGTGAGCTTGTCACCAGTGGCGCAGTCTGTGACCACATGGTCAAAGCTGGATCTCAGTGCATTGGCACAGGCAGGCAGAGTTCAGAGTAAATGGGGCAGCCTTTGCTGTGGCATTTCTTAACTCCTGAGGGCTTGAGTTCCCAGCCTAGCTCATATGCCTTTAATGGGAGGGGGGGAGAGGCAGTTTCCCAAGTTTTTATTTTTGAAAGGAAAAAAAACTCTCACGTGCAACCCTAAACTGTTCAATTGTGTGCCCGCCGTCGGATTTCGGCTCTCCCAGTCCCTTCAGCATCGACACCCAGCCTGCTACCACTTGAACCAGCAGCAAGAGAAGGTTGTTATGCCCTGCGACCAGCCTCTAGCATAGCAAATAGCACCACCCCTCTCTTCCCAGTCAGTGCTGGCCCCCATGCTCAGTTAGGAGCTAGAGGACACTACTGCAAGGAGAAGGGCAGGGGTTCAGGAGGGTGCACTCTCCCCTTAAAGTCAGTGCTGGCTCCAGGGGGTGCTGTACTGCCCAGGGGTTGCCTAGTGCAGTCTGTGCTGGCTTTGATGCCCCAGCAGTGTTAGGGGTTGCTATGCACAAAGCTGTGGCAGGGGTGCTCTGATGGGCATGGAGTGCCACCTGGGTACTGTTCACAGGTTGTGTAACCTCACAGCGGGTCCTTAATAACAAGCATCTGTGCTTTTTGCTCTTTGCACAAACTGCGTAACAGGAAGGAACCATGGATTCAGACAGCCCTGTTTACTAACTACACATGACATGCCAGGCTTAGCTCCAGCCACACAGCTGGTCTGGCCAGGATCTGAAACAGAATATGGCGAGCACTAGGAGAGGACTCACAGGCAGAGGCGCTGGTGGGGGGCAGGGCAATGGCCCAGGAGCCCCAGCCCCTTTTAAATTGCCCGGGCAGGCCAAGGGGCTCCTAGGTGCACACAGGGTGGTACTGATGGTGGCGAAGGCAACCAGGCTGGCATGTGGAAGCCCTGAGGCCCAGAATTGCTGTCAGGGGGCCTGCTCCCAGGTGTTTAGAGATACTATCCAATCCCTGAACTAAGGACTGTGAAGTACACAGAATTAACAGCAACCAATAAGCAACTCTGGTATAGCAGGTTCCCAGCCCAGAGCCCATTCTCCTGGGGCCAAGGGTACGTTGAAGATGATCCATTGTAGCTGCATTCCAGCCAGGGGCAGAGGTGAGTTGCCCTAGCCAGGGTTGGCAAATGCTGACGGTCCTTGTCTTGCTGCCAAAATCCTGATGGATAAAGCAACCATGGGGGGGGAGAAAGGGCCATTTTCAGAAGCTTAGAACTCAGCCAGACAGGCACCTGGTTCCATGGAACAGCAAAAGGCACATCTCTGGCCCTAGGGCTACCCCAGCCTTATTTCAAAGGGCAGGTGCAATCCACAGCCATATCAGAACTTTTCAAAATCAGAACTTTCCAAAAAGTTGAGAATTTCTTGTAGTAAAGGATTCAACAAGATAGCTTCACACAGCCCAACTCCGCTGAGAAATAGCCCCCAGTTTAGACACTTTCACAGCAAGATTTTCCATTTTTCAAAGCCTTTCATTCCAAAGCCTTTGGCAGGCTGTTTATACAGGGAGCCCTGGTTCAGTGCTGAGATGCAGCCACCCCCAGGAGGTGGGGGAAGGGGAGAGTGCTGGGGTATTGATGGATTCTTTGCCCAGCATGGGGATGTAGCTGCCCCTAGGGTAGGGCACAACGCTAGTTACAGAAGGATCCCTTGGCTGGTGTGGAGATGGGGGTGTTTGTGCAGGAATCTGTCACCTCATGTACAGATACAGCAACCAGGTTGTGTGTGAACCCAGAGGTGTGTTTAGGGGGGTAATTCCTGCTGTTGGGCAAACTGATGCTGCTGTTTCTCCTGCCCTTGCAGTGACCTTATTTCTTGATAGCAAAGGGCTTAAAATAGTGGATTGTTCTTGGGAGGAGGACACAATGGTTCAGCATAGCCCGCTCTCACCTCAGCAGAGATTGGCTGAACCTGTGCTGAATAAAGGCACCTGCTATTTCCTCTGCAGGTCAGAGGGGGGGTAGGGAGACTGTGCCCAATGTTGGTACAGATCTGGTATTAGCAGCACACATGCACCTGTCAAGTACTGGCGTACTCTAGCTGGTGCCCAGCTCTCTGACCCCCACAGGGAAGCAGCACCCACATAGAGGACAGATAGCCAGGCAGGACCTGCGCTGACCCTGGATTGTAAGTTCTCCCGCTCCAGGGGGACCTAGGTTGGGAGCAGAAGTTGCCAGACAGTTGAGGTACCTGTCTGGGCAAGGCCCTGCCCCTTCCCCCAGGCTTTCAGCTGCTGCCCTAATTCCCCAATTCCTGTCCTAGAACCTCCCAAGTTGGTGCTGCTTGTGGTGGCAGATCCAGCCCCCAGCCTAGAAAGAAGCCAGTGCAAAGTGAACACTTGGCCCTGGCAGTGAGGGGGGGCCCCAGCCACCCTTAACAGAAGAGCTACAGTTCTCAGTAGCAATTGCAGGGCCCTGCTTGAGATGCTCATTTTCCAGATCTCATTTAATAGGTTACATAGGGGGACCCCTACCTCAAGGTACAGCCAGCCCCCAGGCAGCACTGGCTGATGCAGGTCCATCACCCACTCAGCTCATTCCCAAGCTGGGGGGCAGGCACCAATCCAGGGCTGAGCCAGCCCTGGCCCCCTGCCACAGTGAAGCAAGTCAAACACGGCTACAGCAATCAAGGGCAGGATTGGGTCTCAGTGTTAGGGGAGATGAGGGATTTCCTTTAGGTGAGGGTTGTACACTGTCCTCCCTGCCCATGGCATCAAAGAACCTGCCAGCAGCTCCAGGAAGCTTACCACACACCTGCACGCACAAACTAAGGTGAGATCAGTGTGATACAGTTAAGCAGCCAGCAGAAGCAAGGCAAGCAGAGGAGGGGAGGGGAGCTATGCCAGGGCCTCACCCCCCTCAAGGGCAGACAGCACAGGCCTCCTACTTATGCTGCTTGGCGCAGAGATTGTGGGCCACACGTGGCAGTGAAAGAATTACAGGCACCTGAGTCATCCCTAGCCAGCATGCAAGATGCTGCCCCACTGCTGGGGGGAGATAGTTGCCCCAATACATCCGCAGCTCTGTAGCTGGGTGCAACAGGCCAGCACTCCTGCTACTGCAACAGTCTAGCCCAGGATTGGGATTTTGCTCCAACCCCCTTGGCAGGTGTACACCTGCCCTGCTCTAAAATTGAACCCAAAGCTGGGTCAAGGGGGTGTAGTCTCCCTCTTCTCCAGCTTTGAAACTTCCAAAATGGCAGGGGAGCTCAGCACAAGGACACTGCCGTGCTCCATGGCAGCCGCAAGCAGGTGAGCTCAGCTCCGGGCAGCCCCAGGGAGCAAGAACAGCAGGTACACAGCCAGGAAAGAGAGCGTGTCAGTTCTAACAATACAATGCCTGCCCCATTGACTGGGGGAAGGAAGCCAGAAGGTGCCCAGCTCAGCTGAGCTCAGACTAGCTGGGGGACCTTAGGCAGGGGGCTGGACAGTGCCTGCACTGTACCAGGGCTGCCTGATCCAGAGGGGAGGGGGCATCTGGCCCAGTCCATGTGCCTCCCCCCTTTCCAGCAGTGCACACCCCAGCAGGCCTGCTCACAGGAAGAAGGGTGCAGGCTGCGGGAGCCTCCCCGCAGAGGCACTCACCTTTATTTTGGGATTTTTTTTGTTCCATTTTTTTTTTTTAAATAATGTCACTAGTGGAAAAAAAAAAGCCAACAAATGAACCATCCAGCCAGCTCCTCCCACTACCCTAAACAGGGCCATGGCCAGGCCAGACAGTGGGGGTGGGGGGCTGGGCACAGCAAAGGGATATGCACTCAGGCCCCCAGCTTCCCCTTCTTGCCAGGGCTGGGGGTTGGTCATGATGGGAAGGGCTGACGCTGCAGAGGGGAGCTAAGCAGTAGAGGGCAGCCCCCAGCCCCCATGCACTTGCTCCACAGAAAGTGCAAGAGCTTCCCAGCTGGAGGGAAGCAGGACAGCTGCTCAGTGCATTAGCCCCCTGAGGGCTGAGAGCTCCCAAGCCAGGAAGAGCCCTGGGGAAGGGGCTGACCAAGCAGCCCATGGGCCTCTGATCAGTTCTAAGGCCCCTGACTGTCCATGCTACCCTGAATACATTCAGTGGGCCTGGTATGGGGGGCCCAGGGACAGCTGCCTGCCCCATGTGGCTGGGGAGCACTAGGAGATGGCCTCAGCAGGGTGAGGTGAAGAAGCTAAGGGACGGAGGTGGAGTGGCAGCATCAGGCTCCGCTCAGCGTTCCTGGGCCAGCCCTGCGTCACAGCCACTCTGCAGCACTGTGGGAGGGTCTGCCACAGGGGTATAAATATTGAACTAGAGCAAGGCAGTAGGAGGAAAGGGGACCCCAAGTTGCAGCAGAGAAGGGATTAAACAGAAGTCTCTGTGCCCCTGGGAGCAAGAGGAATGAAAGAAAAAAAAAAAAAAAGACATGGAGCCAGGACAACACAGACCCCCAGTGGAGGCAGGGGGCACAACCCAGTGGTGAGTAGCTTGAGCAGTTCAGAGGGGCCTATGCCCCTACCACCATTATTTTGCTAGTGACAAGCAATTGCCCCATGGAAACCAGGTACCAGGCAGCAGAACCGCTTCAGCCTGCCTTGGCTCAAGCTTAACCGGAAGGAGCCTTCCCAGGAAGAGATAGGGGGTGAGCCTGCCACCAACCGAGACCCCCACACCTGGAACTGGAGAGAAGGGGGCTGCAGGCAGAAGAGCAGAGGCTGGGGGTGGAGATGGGGGCAGCCCCATGCACCCAGCAGGAAGGGGAGGGGAGCAGCAGAGAACCCACGAGAAGGAGCCAGGAATCCTGCCAGCCATCAGGCACCAAGGACTGAGGCAAGAGGCTGCATAGAGGGAAGTTCTCCTGGGTGGGAGCGCACACCTTGCAGGTCTGTCCCCACCACACACTCAACAAGGGAAGTAATTAACACAGGCAGAGAACCCAAACCACCACCCCACCAGAGAGGTCCCGTCCCCCTGCACGGTATCATCCGGGAAAGTTGCTACTCCACAGGAGGAGGGTGCTGGACAGCACTGGGTTGGACGGTCCCCTCCCCTCCCCACCCCACCCCTCAGTCCTGGGCCTCAGCAGCAGCCTCCGCCCGCTGGTTTGACTGGAGTGCTGTCGATTCTGAGGTTGGGTCTGTCCCCACCAGTGGTGGCACCGGGGCCCATGCGCTTCTTGATCTCAGCGGCCATGGTCATGAATGACTGCTCCACGTTGGTGGCATTTTTGGCGCTGGTCTCCAAGAAGGGGATGCCCAAGGAGTCTGCAAATTCCTAAGCAAAGGCAGGGGAGAAGAAAGGGTTACAGGCTGGCAAGGCCTCTCCTGTCTGTGGCCCAATATGGGCAGGGCTGTCCATATCACCAAGAGTCACCTACCCAGGAGGGCCCTCACCACCTTGGGGAGAGGGGTCTCAGCACTGCCCCAGCCAGGTATTCACCATTCAGACCCCCAGCTCCCAGGCAGTAGGTCTGGGTCAGTCATTACCCCCGCTTTGTAGATGGGGAAACCAAGGCACACCCCAGGGAAGTGACTTACCAAAAGGGACACAGCAAGCAAGTGGCAGAGCTGGAAAAAGAATCCAGAGGCCCCTGCTCTAACTAGACCTGACTTTCCTCCCAGAGCCAGCAATAGAACCCAGGAGTTCAGGATGATGGGTTGGAGCTCCTAACCACATCCACAGCTCCTTGGTGCCACAGGGCAGACTGCTACATCCCAGAAATTTAGCCTATTTCACACCATCACTCCTAGTTCTGTCCCCAGACACCTGTGCACTCATCTAGTGTCCTCCAGCCAGACAGGTGGCCAGGAGCCGGAGCCCATGGCTGGCAGTGGGGATGGAGGCAGCCAGCACAACCCTGGAGATCGGCCCTACTGCTGGCAAATAGCAAGCCCTTCTCCTGAGCTACAGCCAGGCATGAAGGGGAGGAAGCAGCTGATGGGACAAGTGCTGCCCCTTGGTGGGGCTTCCTGGTACTGCAGGAACACGCTGCAGTAGGGACAGCCACTCAGTTAATAGGGCCCCACCTGAGAGTTGCTGCCTGTCTGCATCTGCCAGAGAGAGAGAAGGGGGAGTACTATCGACAAGCATCAGAGGGGCTTGCTGTGCCCTACTCACCTTGGCGGTGGTGTAGTCCACCACTTTCTTCGTGGTGAGGTCGCACTTGTTGCCCACCAGCAACTTGTTGACGTTCTCACTGGCATAGCGCTCGATCTCCTGCAGCCACTGCTTCACGTTGCTGTAGGACTCCTGCAACAGGGAACGTGGGCTCAGCTGGACCCCAGCCACCCTGCCAGCACTCTTACAGCAACAGCTCAGCGCCCACACAGTGGGGAGCAGGTCCCCAGCACCCCTCAGCAAGGGTGCACCTCCATTTCATAGGCAGGAAATGGAGATGGGGAAGCAACTGGCACAAGGGTCACAGTAAGTTGGTAGCTCAGCTGGGGACAGAACCCAGGAGTCCTGCTCCCAGTGCTTGCTCTACCAGTACAGCCCTTCCCACATTCAGCATCTGTCCTTTGATGCTGTTACCTTGATGTCCTTCCCACCTACTCCAGGCAGCTGCTGCCAGCCTTGCCATCTTCAGAAACTGCCCAATTCCCCATCTTCAAGGTGAATACGGAAATGAAGGCAGCGCAGCCCCCTGGGCCTGGCTTTGCAACCTGCTCTATGGGCCAGTCATGGGTACGCCAGCTGCTGCCATAGCCGTGTGTGACACCTGCATCAGCAATGCCTGGGGCAGATGCAGAAGGAATGCAATGCTCCATTGGCCCAGGAAGGGGCAGTGCCCAGCATAAAGGATGTAGGTATGGATGGTCACTTGGGAATAGTGATCAGGACCATTCTCTTCCCCAACAACCCCACACAACTCAGCAGTGGAGACTGCCTGGTCTCCACCGCTGCCACCCAGCAGGCAGGGTCTGGCTACCAACAGTGAGGCATTCTTACAGCACTGCTCTAGTCCTGGAACCAGGACAGAACCCAGGTGGGTCCTGGCTCCCTAGGTGCCCAGCAGGAGGCCCATTGCCTGAACCTGGAGGGGCCCTGGATGCAGGGAGGTCAGGGAGCTGTCTGAGGACTTGCAGGGCCAGAGTACTTGGGGCAGCATTACCTGATCTGTTACATCATACACCACAATGATGCCATGCGCCCCCCTATAGTAGCTGGAGGTGATGGTCCGAAACCGCTCCTGACCAGCAGTATCCCACTGCAAGAGAAGGGAGGGGAGGGGTTGGACCTTGCATTTATCCTCTTCCAGAGACAGACAGCACCCCCTAGAGGGGAAACCCCCATATTCCATTCCCCACACTCCTCACCAGCCAGTCCCCCACCCTGGTGTACGATAGGAGCTGGCACCCTCAGAAGGGAAAGGCCTGTATACCATTCCCTGCCCTCCAGAGCCAGTCCCCGGAGGTCAATGCAGCGGCACTATGGTCAGGGGCCAGATACTCACGATCTGTAGTTTGATGGTTTTGCCGTCCAGCTCGATGGTCCGGATTTTGAAGTCCACCCCAATGGTGCTGATGTAGCTCTCTGTGTAGGTGTCATCCTGGAGGGTGCAGAATGAGGGGATTACTAGGACAGCTGGGGTCTGTGCTCATAACCTTCTTCAGCACCCAATTCTAGTGGTGGGGCAAAGAGCCCTGATGCCCAGTGGCCTGGATCTAAACACTCCTCAGACATTAACAGCCACCACTCAAAAGGTGAACAGATGCCAGCCCAGTGCTGAGCAGAGAGGAGGGTTTGGGATTCCTTTAAATAAGGGGCTTTTATTAAGTGCTTTGGTAGTTTGGAGATCCTGGTCAGGAGCTGCTTAGCTTCCAAGAAGGTTCTGCAGTTTAAAAAGCCTATTTTAATCAACTGTCATTCTAGCAAGACAACTCCTTGGTACCCACCCATTGCCAAAGGGCATGCAGCACCAGCCATTCAGCTGCCCTGTAACGCTTGATACTCCTCCCCCAAAGTACTTTATGGACAGAAGACTATATGCAGCCACCTCTGGGGTTGCATATGGGGACCATTATGCAGCACACAGCGATAATGTGCAAGTTTAGGACAGGAAGTGAAGCCTGTAACCAGATATGGAGTTACAGGAGGCCAAATATAATCACTCAAGATGGAAACTGACCAGGACACCAGAGTGATTACAGAGCCTCTTGGGACAGTGTCACAGGTCTTGACTGAACCCAAAGAGTCAGGAACCCAGTTTTAAGTCTTTTGCAAAAGGCAGCACCTCCAATAGCAATGTCCTCAAGCATTGCACTGGGACAACATTGACTACAAGGGCACAGATCCCTACTGAGCCCTCCCCGTGGTTCAGCACTCTCCTGCCCAGCATGATACTGGGGTCAGACTGTGGGAAGAGGGCACCCTATTACACCTCTGCTGTTCTCTGCAGTGTGGAGGTCTCCTAGCCAAACACTGACAGGACTAAATGTCTTTAGCTTGCAAATTTGACTAGGTCACTGTACGATGGTTTGAGTTTTCATAAAATATGCCCCAGGGTAGCCACATCTCAGACACCACAGCCTCACTGCAACAGCGCTGGAACAGATGTGGCCAGCCTGTCACCATATGGCTAGATAGCTGCCTACTGGATCATGAGGGGCTCTGCACAAGGCAGGGACACTCACAGCAAATCGCAGCAGGAGGCAGGACTTCCCCACACCAGAGTCTCCAATCAGCAGCAGCTTGAACAGGTAATCGCTGAAACAGACACAGATGGAGAATGAGGGAAACAGAACAGTTCCTGACTTTTCTAGTAGTGTGTATAACTAGAGACCTCTCCCCTGCTCAGACCAGGGAGTGTTCCCAGTGGAAGAAGACTAGAGGGCTTGGAGTACATGTAGTGGGGAAAGTGTATGTGCTGGCAAACAACTTTGGAGTAGGGCATGGGGGCTCTTTGCCGGGATCTGACTAAGGATCCCTGTATAGTCAGGACTCTGCTCCCTACCACCCACAACGTTCCCAAGAGACAACAGGGAACATCAGATGCTCCACGGGGATGTAATTAGAACCCAAAAATTATGGCTCCTGGCCTCCTGCTTTAAGCACTAGAGCTCACTCCCCTTCCAGAGTGGAGAATAGAAGCCAGGAGTCTGAACTCCAACCCTCTCCCTAGCTTTGGATCAGTGCACACTATACATTCAGATTAGTTTAATAGGACTTGCCTACAATGGCAGTATCTTACAGAGCAGGATCACCCTCCCAAACTTTGCGAGTCCACTTTCCAGAGTGCAGCCCATGGTGGAGGTCAGAAATGCAGGGGAGCAGGGAGAATAGCATGGAGTGCTTGGTTTTGGTACTTAGACTGCCTCATGAGCAGGGAGAAACTCTCTACAGGACCCTCAGCAATAGATCTTGTTGGGGGCTCAGGGGATCCCAGAAAATAAAGCATTAACAAACCCTGGAAACATTAAGAATCTGGGAACAAACAAAGCCATTCAGAGCTGGAGTCCATAAAGGCCTGTTCTGATCACCCAGTCATCCCTACATCTAGGGTAGGGGTCAGCAACCTACAGCACGCAAGCTGATTTTGAGTGGCACGCTGCCTGCCCGGTGAGAGGAGGTGGCGGCAGGGCCGGAATGCACCATGCTGTGGGAAGAAGCGGGGGAGGGGGGAAGCTTGGCTGGCACAGGACCAAGCTTCTGCCTCCTGCCCCCGCAGGGGAGAGCGGTGGGGGGGGTCCCAGCCCCCCGCCCCACTCAGCCCCCCCCCCCGCCCGCCACTACCCCTGGGGGGGGAGGGGGGGAAAGCTTGGTCCTGCGGCAGCCAAGCTTCTCCCCCCCTCCCGCTTCTTCCCACAGCATGGTG
>NC_048304.1:29188716-29325255 GCF_013100865.1 Trachemys scripta elegans
GGGGGGGGGGCTGAGTGGGGCGGGGGGCTGGGACCCCCCCCACCGCTCTCCCCTGCGGGGGCAGGAGGCAGAAGCTTGGTCCTGTGGCAGCCAAGCTTCTCCCCCCCTCCCGCTTCTTCCCACAGCATGGTGCATTCCGGCCCCTCCCTCCACCAGTGATGGCCCTTGCGAGGGGGAGCGGAGCAGAGCCGAGCTGCAGCATGCTTGCTGCTCTGTAGAGCAGGCAGCGAGAGGTAGGGACGGGCCTTGGGGAAGGGGATGGAACAGGGCATATCCCTTCCATCCCCCTGCCATAAGCCGCTCGAGGCAGGGGGCTGGAAGCACCCCCATGAGCCAAGCACCCCAGCCTTCTGCCCTGTACCCCCCCCCCCACTCCAGCCCTCTGCCCTGACCTTGAGTTGCCCCCAACACCCAGCCCTCTGCCCTGACCGCCCCACACACTCCCCCCAGTCCTCTGCCCTGAACCCACCCCCACACCCAGCAGGCTGGTGGCGTAAGATCAGCATTTTAATTTATTTTTAAATGAAGCTTCTTAAACATTGAAAACCTTGTTTACTTTACATACAACAATAGTTTAGTTATATAATATAGACTTAGAGACACCTTCTAAAAAACATTAACATGTATTACTGGCACGCGAAGCCTTAAATTAAAGTGAATAAATGAAGGCTTGGCCCACCACTTCTGAAAGGTTGCCTACCCCTGATCTAGGGCCTTTCAGCGAGGCCAAGCCTAAAGGCTCTCACACAGCCCCTGAAATGCAGCCACAGCACAAGGATTTAGAATTTTTGACCAGGCAAAAGCCTGCCTTTAAGTCAGGTTTTAGATCTCCACACAGCTATGTGGGAGCCTCCACATATCTGCTGGTGCTGTTGGCTCTGCTGGGATTGAAGGAGTCACCCCAGACCACACTGCAACTCTGTGGGTTGACACTGAGCACTGGGGCTGTTCTCAAACCTCTTGAGCAGAGACCTGGGTATTTAAAGTTTTAGGATCTCACTTGGTTATGGCCAGCCCCTTGCCCTCGTAAGCAAAATGCTCACCCAGCTCTGGGGAAGCTGCAGCAAAGCAGAGATCCCAAACGGCAGTGTCACAACTCCAGGGAGGGGGAAGGAAGAGAGCCTTTCGTAAGAGTCCTGCACAGACTGTGCACCCTAGTGCAAAGCTGAGCTGGCCTCTAGGGCTGGGTTTCTATAGAACACAGGTGCTTTGGGGCAAGGCAGCTTCAGCCCTGCCTATCTTAGGGAGCTGGGCTCCTACCCTGGCCTTGCAAGGTTGTTAAATTCACTTCAGTGGTGACCCTAAGGAGAGGGCAGCTAGAGCCAGGCGGGCAATCACAGAAGGTCTCCCAGCAGTGAGGGGTCTGGAAATTGCCAGCCTGTTTTAAAAACTCCCTGGGGGGGGAGGAGCGGGGAGGGAGGCAAATAGATCAAGGCCTCTAGGTCTGATCTCTGAGGAGCGAGTGAACCGACCATTCCCTACTTCAGCCTTCTCCTCCGGGAGTGTTATAGGTTGCTCTGTCACCACCACCCAGAACAGCTTCAACCCCTCACCATATTGAGCCAGTGAGCACAGCCACAGCAAGGGAAGAGACCCATTTGTACAGAACAGCCCAATCCCAGTCACTGCGAGGGTAATCCATCACTCAATACATTGCCATGGCAATGCCATGTGCAATGAAGCTGGCACCACCCATCCCTCTCTGCACAGGAAGGATGTGACCCAGCACAGCAGCAATTCACCCTCAACCACTGAGACCCAAGGCAGCAGCAGCAGAACTTCCCACATGGTGACAGTGACACAGGGGTGACCAAGAAGGGGTTGCAATGGCCAGCCTGACTTCAGACCTCATGGGCAGACAGGCTGAGTGGCAGGACGTTAACACAAAGGCAGCTTAGCCCCAACCAGCTCCAGCTGGAGACTCTCTCTGCTTCCCAGCACTGCAGCTGGGGGTACTGAAAGTAAATCCCTGAACAGAAGAGTCTCATGATACATTTAGGGCAGCCTGAACCCCTCCCAGCCAGAGACCAAGCCCTGGGACAGACTGTCCCTGCTCCAACACACAGGAGCCTTAATAGGGATTACAAAGCCAGAGCAGACTTCCATGTCATCCAAGGGTTCAGAAGGCTCTGGAAATTACCTCAGTGCTCTGCAGCTTCTAAAGTCACACAATGTGGGTCTAGTGGTCACAGAAGACGGCTAGGACTCCTGGGTTCTCCCCCCAAATCTTAGATGAGATGATATAGTAAGAGCCCCCCATTCTGTGCCTTGGGCTGCTTTAGCCACTAGATCACACTTCCTTCCCAGAGCTGGGGAAAGAACTGTGGAGTCTTGGCTCCCAGCCCTCCATTCAATTCCGTCCAAATGTCCATCCTGGATGTCAGCGCAGTTTCAGGCAGAATAGCTGTCGTCCGTAGAGAGGGTCTGATTTATCACAGAGAAGGATAACGTGCCCTAGGGTAACATTCAGCCCTTTACAACCACTAACTGCCCAGCACAGCTTGCCACCAGTAATAGCAGGACCCTTCATGTGCTTTCCACCCACACCACAAGCCAGGAGGAACTGAACTGAGAGGCCTCTGCACAGACCGTTTTACCATGCAACACCAGCGACGTGGTAGCACCTATCCCAAGTACAGGCCCACCTCTGCCTGACTCTCTGGCCAGCCAAGCTGAGGCTCTGAGCAGCAACACAGCTCAGCATAACCACAAAGCCTGGTGTGTAAGCACTACATCCTGACAGCAAAGCAGCTACACAGAGCAATAGCATACTTTGCCCCAAAGCAGGGTGCAGGACGACCTATTACTTGTGGCAAGCTGTTTACACAGGAGCCCTGGCCTGGCCCCTGCTCAGTGTTGCATGACAGTGCGGGCAGAAGTGAAGGATAATCAGACTCAATTGCATTATAGCTACTACTTGGAGGAACTGTGGGGAAAACGAGTAGCTACCAGGCTGTCAACATCTGGAAAAAGGGCATCCCCTCTCAGCACCCCCAGCACAGGGGGAGAGCACCCCCTGTGGAGCCCAGTAGTACCCTTTCTTAGGACACTAGATTCAGTGCCAGCTCAGAGGGAAAGCACCACCTATAGAATCACCACTACCCCAGGTGGCAGCTTGGGTTTTCCATGGAGGTCTCCTATCCAAGCAGTGACCCTGCCCAGCCCCACTTTTCAGTGCTGCTGCATTACATAGCTATATAGTTTGAATCCATGCTGTAACCACCCCAGGAGTGGTAGAAACACACAACAAGGCTCCGCACACTCACAGCTAGACTTGGCTCTCACCCCGCCCTCCTGGTGCGGATCCAGCACTCACCCCTGGAGAGGCTGCATGGCTGTCGGGCACACCTGCAACATTCAACCCCTGCTTTACATGGCATACAGTACAAGCCTTTTCTAAAGGCTCATTAAGAGCCAGCCTAGGGTAGCCCTGGATACACACCAAGCTCTGCAGAGACAGCCACCCCCACAACTCACCACAAGGCCTAATTAACACCAGCCCTTGTCAAGCCTCAGGCTCTTGCAAGTACCCAAGCTGGGCTATCAAGGCCCATTACTCCTCACAACACAACCCACTCTTATTAGAGAGCAATTGATAAAAACGTGAGCCCTGAGGCGCTGGTGCTGGCAACAGGATAGAGAGCAAGATCCAGGGAATGACTGCTCAGAAGAGCTGCTGGTAAACTGGAGTTCATGGTCTCCAGACTCAAAGCCTCAGCCACGAGAAACTTATACCAGTCAGACCAATGATATGTTTGTACAGCACCTGGCACAACAGGGTCCATATCCAGGGCTCCT
This sequence comes from Trachemys scripta elegans, assembly GCF_013100865.1. Lineage (NCBI taxonomy): Eukaryota > Metazoa > Chordata > Testudines > Emydidae > Trachemys > Trachemys scripta. The sequence continues at coordinate 29,192,515 of NC_048304.1, forward strand.
AGGCCACAAACTGGTGCAAATCTCACTACAGACATTTGGCCTTAGAGTGGCTTGTTAAACTGCTGGAAGTTAAAGCCAGGTAAATTGAAACTGGAAATAAGCAGGCTTGGCAGAAATCAATTTTTATTATTCTCTTTTCCCAATTTAAGATTTTTCTTCTATTTTTAACTCTTTCCCCCACAGTTCCAGGGGTTGTGTTAGTCCAGTGCTGACGGCAGGGGTTTCCCTCTGTGGCCCAGAGACACAATATTGAGGAGGCTGCAGTCCTGGCCCAGCAGAGCAGAAGCCCCTGGTTGTGGGGGAGGCCATCCCACTGCTAAACAGCTCCCACCCAGACACAGCTCCCACACTCCTGGCTCATGACACCCAATTCCTGCAGGCACAAGATGTGAGGAAGGCTGGGGTCCTGGTGGGGCACAACAGACACCACTGGCCAGGGCTTTAAGGCATCCTCATGCCCAGGTATGGGGGAGGCCACCCTACTGCTGAATAGCTCCTGCCTGGGGTGGCCTCTTCTGTGACCAGGAAGAACTCCCATACCTTGTGCCTGCAGGGACTGGGCATCACCAATCCCGCTCACTCATTCACTAGTCAGGAGCATGGGAGCCATCCCAGGCAGTTGTTCAGCAGGGGGTGGCCTCCCCGCAGAGCTGGGGGCATGTCCTCCTCCTTGCAGTCCTGGAGGAGGGTCTCTGTTCCATTGGGCTAGGAGCCCTGCAGCCTCCCCAGACTTTGCACCTGCAGAGATCAGGTGATGCTGGCGCTTAGGAAGCAGAGCTCTGCTGACACAGACTAGCTCACTCATTCCTGTGACAGCAGGGATGCAGAAGGCTCCACACACACGACCCAGTCCCTGCAGTCACATCAACTGATCTGTCGATTTCAGTGTGTCAGCTGAAAGACATTTACTGACAGTTCTAGATTAAAATCAAATCCTGCAGAGCCTAGAAATAAGGCACCCTTTTTTTAGCCAAATGAAGTGGTGGATTCTCCACCCTGTGGTGGTTTCAAATCCAGACTGGATGCTTTTCTGGACAATACTTTTGCCAAACCCAAGTAATTGGACTTAATACAGAGGTCACTAGGTGACCCTCTCTGGCCTGTGATATACAAGAGAAAAAGACTAGAGGATCTAATTGTCCCTTTTGGCCTTAACTCTGAATCTTAAGTTTAGCTTCAGTCACGAGGCATCATCTGAAGCTAGATTAATATAAACTACTCTCAAAATAAAGATTCATAGATTGTGGTCCCTTCTCCACAGGGACTCTGGCCTACTGTGTGACACAAGTACCAGATAGCCTACAAAGGGGTTTGCACTGGCTAAACAAAAACAGCAGTTCTCAAACTCTGGGTTGGGACCACATTTTAATAGTGTCACCAGGGCGTTAGGTTTGCTTGGGCCTGAGGCTGAAGCCGGAGCCTGGAGGCTTCAGCCAGGGCAGCAGGGCTTAGGCTCCACCTCTCCTCCCCTGACCTGGGGTGATGTAGTAATTTTTGTTGTCAGAAGGGGGGTCACAGTGCAATGAAGTTTGAGAACCACTGTGTTCCACTGATGCAGCTTTCCTGGTGCAGTGCCTGCAGCAAGGCCCACGTGTGTAAACACATAGAAAGTGGCTCACTGCCGGCACCAAGTCTGGTCACTGCCAGGAGCAGGAGGATTTTGTAAGTGGAAGCCTCTGACAGCGTGAATTAAACTTGGCTTCCAAGGCGAATGCAGTTACAAACTCAAGCCCTGTTCACACAAAAAACCCCTTCCCTCAAGTATGGTGGTGGTTTCAACTTGAGCTGGCTGGCTTGTAGGGGCATAGGCTACAGCTCATGTGAGCACAACTCAGCGGCTGCTAACTTAACCATCCTGCAGCATGGGTGCAGGCTAGTTCTACTGGAGTGCCGCAAGTCCTCCAATGCCTCCATTCCCTGGGTCTCCTTCCTGCTCCTGCCCAGAAAGGACAGACCAGTTTCCCCACAATTCACTAGAGAAGAGCTCAGAACAGCTCAGCTGATTCCAGCACTGAGAACCATGGGATATGCCCCAAGAAGTCTTAGCACCAAACACAAGGGAGCACAGTACCAGCATGACCACAGCAGCTCCAGAGTTATTTTCAGGCACAGTGGCCACTTGCACTTGGAGGCCAACTCCAGAGTAGGTAGCTCAAATTAACCCTGTAGTGCTGACAGGCCCTCAGACCCACCAGTGCATTTTATATAGAAGCTGCAAGAGGGAACTGGTTTTGCTTGTGACTGACCTGTGCTGGATTCAAACCTGTGCCACAGGGTTTCAATGCACTGTCAATGAAGGGGTGCTAAGCAGTTCACATGCCAAGCTTCAACATCCCATGAAACTGTTTCCTCATTTTTAAATCTGGGCAATAAAAGTCTAGAGATGGAAGCGACTTGAGCACAGCCACTTGATGAGTTAGTGCTAGAACCCAAAAATCCTGACTTCCAGCCCTCCCAGCTATCTGATATCTGTACAGCATGTGGGCAGAGGCTAAGAGTGACAGGTCTCCCGGGCTGTATAGAACTGCATGAGGGCCCAATGGGTGAGGCCCCTGACAACTCCTCTCTGCTGCTTCCCACAGCCCCCTGCACAGGGACTGAGAAGAGAGAAGTGGTGCCTGCTGCATAGAAGTAGTTTGTTCCCCAATCCCAGATTGAAGGCCCATACTTCACAGCTGACTCAGGAAGGTCAGACATACAGGATGCAGGAACAGATGTTTAATCAAAAAAGCTGGGAGCCAGAATGCTTTGGTTTTATCCCCAGCTCTGGAGGGCAGTGGGCAGGAAATCAGTACTCTCTGCCTGTCTCTGGAGAGAGAGAGAGAGAGAAAGTAGTTCAGTGGTTAACAGAAGCCATGGGTTCTATTCCTAGCTCTTCCACCAACACTGCATGATTGTGGGCAGGGGCCTCACCTCCGTGCCTCAGTTTCCCCACCTGTAGAAAGGGGTTAATGCCCCTTGGCAGTGTGAGGACTGCAGGATCCTTTGATAACAGGTACTAGGGAAGTCAGGTGTTTCCCTAAGAAGCCAGCCACACATGAGCTGCTGTGACAGCACAACACCCACCCCTTTCTTGACTGTTCTTGCAGACAGATTGTTCCAGCTGATTTGGGGAGAGCTGGTGCCCTGCCCTTCCATCTCCACTAGCTGGGGGCAGCAAGGACAGCTCCCCCTCCATATACCTCACCAATACGTTGGCAAGGGCAGAGTTATTTGTGAGCAGAGCTAACAGAACCTTGGCAGCATCTCTGCAGGCAGAGATTTGCTGCACCACTGCTTCCCTGCCTCTCCCTGCAGCCCCTGGAGCCTTCCCTTCTGCAGTACCTGTCAGCTCCCAGGCTTACCTCAAACCTACACCCCACCCACTCCACTAGGGCAGCAAGCTCCTCAGATCCATGTCAAGCTGGGTTCTGTTGTAACAACTGGCCTACAAATTTACTCTACTTGTGAGCTCAGCTGTGAAAAGTGCGTTCACAGACCACCACAACAGCCTATAACAAACGTTGATGGGAAGAGGTGCAAAAGAGACAAAGTACACCTCTTCAGTTGGACTAACTCAGTCTGATATAACTAAAACAGTGTGGAGATCATTCCCTGGTAAACAAGATAGTAAGTAGTAAGATGGAAATCAGTGAACCAAAACTGGTGTCAGAAATTAGGCCTACGGTATTTGATGGACAAAGTAATGAAGGAATAGGCTATTCCACCCATCACTCCCTTTGGGGGGGGGAGGGGGAAGCTGGAGGAGGCTACCATGATGTTGGCTGACTAACGTGCTAGAAGGGGAATGAGCGAGCCTCACCATCCTGGCTGTCATCCCCACTGTCTGTGGGGTCTTCTGTCATCCTAATCTGAGAGATGTCCTGATTGGAGTGGGCCAGAGAAGGGGACTCAAACATTGCCACCTCAACCGCTTCAACTGAATCTCAAACACCAACAGGAATGTGCGACTTTAAGCCCTCCCTCCCCACTCCATATGTCCTTTTCCTTTCCTACTTTATTCTTCTCCATTTGTCCTCTGTTTAATAAGTGTCTCAGTTGGCCAAGACTGTATATTCTGCAACACTCCTGTAAGCCTGTGACCAGAAAGAGGCGCTAAAAGCAATGCCTTGGACAGCTGGATGCTGGTACAAGTTTGCCAGGTCTTTGAGTGGCTAATAAGACCATGTGCTGTGCCTGTGTTTCTACAGCACTGAAGCTGCAAGTGAAAGTCAACCTGAGACAGAGCTGCATTTTCTAACTTTGCTGTTCTTCTCTCCTCTTGTGTGTGTCTGTCTTGTTTGGTCTTCTCAGAACCAGGATCAGGTTTTAACAGCAACAGCCCTAGCCCATCTCTACTGACGTTTCTTTCCCACAAAAGGACAGTTATTACCATCTTTAATACCATGTAAACAAGAGGCTGTGTGTTCTAAAACTCTACAGCTAAAAAGAACAAGGGATGCTGTTAAAATGAAAGTATTTAAAAGCCTTTGAAATGTAAAGTATTAACTGTTTCTTTTTTTCCTGTATTTGTAATAGAAGGCTTAAAGAATGGGGATTGTGTTTACACCATGGTACTAAGCAGGCTGAGGTCTCTGTATGCCTAATCCAGACCACTGTTTAAGGTTGGAGAGTGACTGGGTTATGTTAACATCTTTGGCCCATATTTTCCATCTAAACGGATAGAACAGTTCTGCCCTGCTCCTCAGGTACTGCAAGCCAAATCCTGCTCTCATCACACAACACCCACTACTGCAATCAAGTGTCCCCAGGCAACCCCTCCATCTTCAATGCCTCCTCTCAGCCCTGTGCAGGCAGCAGGAGTTCACCCTGCTCATTGGAACCTAGCTGATTCTGCCCAACAGGCAAGCCAGGAGAGAACCCAGTTCCAGCACCAACACCAGCATGGGGTACAGGCAGGGGGCGCTTTGCTCTGCTTGGTAATAGCAGGACAGGGGGTGGGCTGAGAGACTACTGAAGGCCACAGTGACCAGGACTGGCAAAGATCCACAGACTGGACCTGATGGGTACACTTTCCTCCCAAACAAAGGGTGCTTCTTAGGGGGATACACCTGGAAGAGGACAAGCACCATGAGAGCTCAGACCACACAGGTCCCAGAACAGAGGAGAAAGCCCCACCTGCTGGAATGTTGAAACCCCACAGGACCAAGGGCCACCCTGCCCTAGCTGGGATCTACATGCAGCACTGTCCCATGGGACAGTTTATAGGGGATGAATACTCACACCCAGCCAGAATGGAAGCTTTATACAGCTGAGTCCAACAGCTGGGATAAGGCTTTGGGAAGCTCTCTTGTTCTTTGGGGAGAGGGTGGCTTAAAAGGTAGTGTGGAAGAAGAAACCCAGCGGGAGTTAAGTGGGGGAGTCATTCTCCTAGCACTCTGCTCTCCAGACCCCTCCACATGTGCTGAGATGACACTGCTTTCACAAGAGCACAGGGACTGAGTGACTGCTATTGTTGTGTAGAGCTGGAGTTTGAGACAGGAAGAGTCCATTACCTCATCCAGCCCATCCCAGGCCATGCAAAATGGCTTCTTAGAGCTTGGCTTAACACTGGGGTGCCACTGCTGCCCTTGGGAGGAGATTCCTTGCTCCAGAGACCCCACTGTTAGGAAGCATTTCCCAATATAAAGCTCTTGCTTCCCCCAGCTTTATTTATCTGCCCCCCTGCATCCCCTTGACAATGCTTCTCTTTGCTGATCATCCCAGCCTTCAGATACAGAGCAATTTACAATCCTCTAAGACAATAGAGAGCAATAGGTAAAAGCTCAGGCACTCAGGACTCCTGGGTTCTAGCCTCAAGCACAGATGTTACTGGCACAACTGTTTCCCCCTGTTCAATACAGGAAGAATATCGATCAAGCTTTTTAAAGCACCAAGTGTTTGGTCCAGCCACATATATGTAGCCCTTCATCATCCCCAGAAGCCAGGCTCTGGGAGTTCTCAAGTCAATACCCAGTCAGTCAGTGGTGACCATGTAGTGCGAGTGCCTAACTGCCCCCAGCATTGCTCGGGCACAGAGGTAGCCAAAACTGAATCTTGTAGCCCAGTCATAAAGGGAAGAGACTCCAGGTCAGTCCCAACCAGAGTTCTTCAGCAACTATCACGACTCCTTCTTCCTCAGATCCCACCCCGGTCCCCACCCTGTCTCTTACAGCCATCATGCTGTCAGTACAACACTTCTTAGTTGCCTGCACAACACAGGCAGGAATGAGCAGACACCCACTGTCACCACTGCACTGGAGATAGTTGCCACAGCCATTGGGTGCTTCTGAACAAACCTCTCTCATCACCACCAGCTTGATGCTGCTGCAAGGAGACAGCAACACCTTCCATGATTACTTGACGTCTCTGCACCGGGGGTATCCAGCATGCTCCTTGCCTCTCACAAGTGTTTCTGCTCCGAACAGCCCTAGAATCCTTTGCACCATCCCCATGATACTTCCAGGGGCTCCCGTAGGAATCGGCACAATGAATTATGGAGCATTTGTGTGCTTCCGGCATTGGAGAATTGTTACATCTGTCACCTCACACCAATGGGCTGAGGTAGCCCAATATGCCGGCTGCATCACCCCTCATTACCCCAGCTAGCCTGGCGACACAATCAAGTCCAGCTGGCAGCAGGCAACATGAGCGCCATTTCCTAATGAGTGTGTTTTGCTGGTGGGGAGGGGACAGGAAGCCCTGACTCATGCTGTCACTTTCCCTTTGATTCAACATGCATTCAACATAGATGCTTTGGGGCGGTCCCCACCCTAGACTTCAGTGGGGGAGCATGACTAGCTAGCCAAGAGAATGCACCCACACAGATCAAAAATTCAGCAAAAACAGTGCTGGCTCAGTTTGCGATTGTCCCCAACCCCCACTTCTGGAGTTCCCATGCTCCTGGTGCCTTTCACATCATAGCCATCTCCATGCATTTCAGACATCACTTCACCCACCACTGTAAAGCAGCCACTTCTGGGGTGGGAGACAATAGCTGTTTAACAGCTACAGAGATACTAGCAAGAACAGAATCCTGTATCCATTTGAAACTCAGGGAGAGGGATTTAAAAAGTAAATAAAATGGAATGGCCCCCAAGAAGGCTGGGAAGAGAAAGGGCATTGGGCTCCAAGAGGTCAGGACCTATGCTAAGTCTCATCTGAAAGGCAGAATCACAGGAGCTGCCTGTCAGTGCCAGATCATGGCTCTGACAAGCTGCTATGAAAAGTGTGTGGACAGCTCCATTCAGAAAGGCAGCCAGCACCACTTGAGAAGTGGGGAGGTCTAGTTTGCCCCCCAGCAGCTCAACAGGGAATGCCGCCTGCCTGATGTGCATTTCCTTTTCCAGAAAGCTTCACTCTCCACAAAGCCACCCGTCATCGACACTAACTGGCTGTTCAGAGAGGCCAAACGCCTAGCTGCTCTGATCAGGGCATTGTCTAACCCCAGAGCCAGCCAGGTTGCCATTGCCTTCATCTTCTCCCTCCAACAAGCAGGCAATTTGGATGAGGTCTTCTGCCCAGTCCTGCCTATAGCCAGCTAGAATGCAGCTTCCCTGTGTGCCCACCTAAGGGATGGCCTCTCCGGAGCCACATCCGAGCTCCCTCAAGTGCCCCAGAGCTGCAGTCACATACACACTCTGGAAGCAGTCAGAGCACTTCCCATTTCAGTCAGTGCCAGGTCAGTCTAGCAGGAAGGGCATGCCACATCCCTTGCTGTGGAAGCTTCAGTGGAGAAGGATTCAAAGCAGGCCTGGGATTCACATCAACTTGTCAATAGTACAGGGAAAGAGTCAAGCAGCCAGGACAATTAGCACTGGGTCCACTTGAATCTGCCAAGATGCTGCCCTGTAGAGACATCACCTCATGGGGGAAGGCTCAAGCCCAACGGAATTGCACTGAAATGTAACAGAGTTTGTAAGGGGTCTGTTTGGCTCTGGGAGTGGAACCTCAGGCCTTCCCCTGCAAGCCACTAGCTCCATCCAGCCCCCATGGCAGAAAGCTGTTCTCATCTTATGCCTGTTTGGTGGCCCATCCCCCTAAAACAAACTGAGGAGGGGGTGGTCTCACCCCAGGTCATACCATCTATATCACCTGTCCCGCATCCCAGTGGGCACTAACCAGCCCCTTGCTGGCCACCTCTGCCAAGGCCTGAATCGGCCTGAGCACAGAGACTGAAATCCCATCAGCCCTTGAGAGAACAGCTGGTGCAGTTGCTAGGGTATCCGCCTGGACATGGGAGACCTGGGTTCAGCTTCACCAGACTCCCTGGCTGACCCTGGGCAGGTGTTCAAGTCTCATTCTGCTTTAATGCCACCAGTCTAGTTAATGCAATGCAAGGCCCTAGTGTGGATGGAGTTCCACTGCTATACAGGTGCTTTACACCCATACAGCGACCCCTGGGCAGCAAGGAGTGGGGAGCTTTAGCCTGGAATAACCTCGCCCACACTGGGCACCGTTCCAGAACAGCTAGACTGGTACAAACCACCCCCCTGCTGCCTCAGCTCCCGCTGTACAGGGGAACTGACCCCCCATCACACCAGGCGCAAGGATCAGACACCCAGTGACGGGGCGGGGGCAGAGGGACCCAGCCCACAGGACCAGGGCTGCTCTCCCCTGGAGCAGAGTCTCGCCCCCGAGGCCCCTCAGCCGCCCCAGGGAGGGGCCGACGCGAAGGGCGGGAGCGGGGGTCCCAGGGACGCTGGCGAGGGGAACTGACCGGCACGTGAGGCGGGGCAGCTCCAGGGGCCGGCCGGGGGAGGGGAAGCGGGGGGTCCCGGACCCTGGCCGGGGGGCACCAGGGGGCGGCGGCAGGAGACGCCCCGCGGTCCCGGAAAGGCAGCAGGGGCGGGGCCACGGGGCTGTAAGGCCCCGGCGAGGGCGGCTCAGGGCCCAGCGGGGGCTATGGGGAGCGCTCTGGGATGGGGGCCTAGCCGGGGTGAGGGGGCGGCCCCGACTGGCTTCGGTCCGCCTGAGGCACGGGGGTCCCGGTCCCGCCCCTCCCCGCGCACTCACTACTCGGGGTTCATGGCGGCGCCCCCGCGGTGATTTCGGCTCCTCCTCACTCACAAGATGGCGGCGGCCTGCAGCTCCCCCTTGGTCCTCCCCCCACCCCAGGGGCGGCTCCACTTGTACGCAGGTTCGGAGTCCTGCCTCCGGCACCATGGGATATGTAGTCTCCCGCTCACGTTTGGCCACGCCCCTTCCCCTGCAGCCGTCCGACCTGCGGGAAGTGCGCATGTGCGGAGAGCGCATGACTTCATGGGATGCGTAGTTCCTCGTGCCCAGGCTTCACACGCTCTACGTGCAGACACTGCTTGTCCTGTGCGCAGGCGCCACACACGCTATCCCTCACGGGATATGCAGTTTACTTGCCGGACTCTTTGTCAGCCACGTGTTCAGTGTCTCCTTCACATAGCCCGCAGCCGCAAATAGCCCTGGGGGATGTAGTTTATTTACCGGATCAAGCTTAACTTCAGAACCCCTGAGACCCCAGAGTACAAGGAGGGGGCGGGAGCCAGAACTCTTGGGTTCTTCTAGTTCTAGCTCTAGGAGGGGAAAGAGTCTAATGGTTAGAACCAGGGTCTGAGAGTCAGGACCCCTAGGTTCTAGTAGGGTTACCATATTTCCACAATCAAAAAAGAGGACACTGGGGGGGGGGAGCCCCATTCTAGCCCCGCCCCCATCCACTCCCTCCCACTTCCCACCCCCTGACTGCCCCCCTCAGAACTCCCAACCCCCCTGTGCTCCTTGTCCCCTGACTGCCCCCTCCTGGGACCCCTGCCACTAACTGCCCCCTAGAACCTCACCCCCTATCTAAGCCTCCCTGCTTCTTGTCCCCTGACTGCCCCCTCTTGAGAACTCCCCACCCTAATTGCCCCCCTAGGACCCTACCTGTCCCCTGACTGCCCCAACCCTTATCCACACCCCCACCCCATATTCACCCCCCGGCTCCCAGACAGACCCCCAGGACTCCCATGCCCTATCCAACCGCTCCTCACCCCCTGACAGGACCCCCAGAACTCCCGACCCATCCAACCCCCTCTGCTCCCTGCTTGCCTCGACCCCTCTCCACACCCCTGCCCCCTGACAGCCCCCCCGAACTCCCGACCCATCCAACCCCCCCCCACTCCCTGTCCCCTGATTGCCCCCCCTTCTCCAACTCCCCGGCCCCCTTACCGTGCCACTCGGCTTAGAGCAGGTGTCTGGCTCCGTGTCCCAAGGAGCGCCCCGCCCCGCCCAAGCGCTGCCGAGCGGCGTGCTGAGGCTGTGGAGGAGGGGAGAAGCGGGGGAGGGGCTCTGGGCGCTGCTGCCAGCCCTGCCAACGCGTTCCCTCACAGGCGCACAGCCGCACCCCCCAGCGCTGCCGGGCGGCGTGCTAAGGCTGCAGGGGATGGGGGGAGCCAGGAAGGGGCTTTGGCTGTCGAGGCTCCAATGCGAGCGGCGCTTGGCCGCCCTGTCAGCCGCTTTTCGATCGATAAATAGCCGACCGGGGGGAAATCCCGGACATTTTTAGATGTCCCAGCCCCCCAGACGGCTATTTAAAGAGCGAAAAGCCGGACATGTCCGGGGAAATCCGGACGTATGGTAGCCCTAGTTCTAGCCCTATGGCAGGGTAGTAGTGAGGTTGTGACTCACACACGACTGGTTGTGTGGGTCACTATTGCTTTGGCAGGGCCAGCTGTAGGTTTTTTGCCGCCCCAAGCTCAGGTGGGGCTGGGGCTCGCAGGCGGCGCTGGAAGCGGAGGAAGTGATGTCACCTTCTCTCAGCGCCTGCTTTACCCCCTCCCCCGCCCAGCCGCACAGAGAAGCCCCGATATAAGGGGTGGCACAAGGCAGCGCAGCAGCCAGTGTGCAGATGAGGCGGCGCAGTCCCGGCTCCCAGGCAGCAGGACTCACCCTCTCCTCCCCAGGTAGCGGCTGGGCCCTGGCAGCTCAGCATCTCGGGGCTGGGGCTTCCCCTTCCCACTGTGGCCAGGGGCGCGGTGCCCTCGTCTCATCTAAGTGGCGCAGCTCCAAGAGCGCAACTGCCCCGAAAAAAAAGGATGGCCAGAATGCCGCCCCTGGAAATGTGCCGCCCCAAGCACGTGCTGCTTTTCTGGTGCCTAGAGCCTGTCCTGGCCTTTGACCTGTGTTGCATTTGCCCCTAGTTAATTTCAGTGAAACACACCCTTGTTCTTGCATCACAAGCAGGGGAAACCCACGCTCCCAATCTCTCTTTCCAACAAGCCCCTGCCCCCTCTAAGGGTTATTCGCAGCACAGTGCTACAGAGCAGGACCTGGGCCTAGTACTTAGTTATGGGGATGGTTGTAGAAATGGCTGGGGGCAGTCTGGCTTGGGTGATAGATAGAGGATGTTTCTTCTAATGATGGCCCTTCTGGTTCGGTGTCTGTTCATCTATAATCCTAGGGGACCTCACTCAGCCCCCATGTGGACAGTTTTAGATGCTCAATAGCGCCACACTGTGCCATAAGTGCCCCTGTCCCCTATTGTTGTCCCACCAGAGGGGACCTCCAGAGCAGTGGTATAGAAGAGATTCAGAACAATCACAGAGTGGGTGGACCCTCAACTTCCTGTCTGTCTAGACACTGTTGGGAGCAGGACGGGAACAGCTCACAATTACTCCATTCATGGCCTCTCCCAGCAGGGGGCAGTGTCAGGAGAAGCAAAGGAGCACTAGCTGTACAGGGAGCTCCTTCCTGGCTATTCCAGGGGCTGACTCTCGCGGTGAGGAGCAATGGCAGCAGGTGGGAGCTCTGGGCTACTCCAGTCTGGGATACTCCTGCAGGAAACACTGTGGAGAGGAGAGCTGGCTGAGGAGCTCCCAGCCTCTCCTGCCACCAGGGGGTGCTGTAGGGTGTGAAGCAGGAGCTCTGACTGGGGGAACTTCTGGCTACTCCAGCCCTGGCCTTTACAGGGGGCACTGTAAAGAGCATATCAGGGAATAGCAGAGTCCCGGGATGGCGCCTGTTATATCTCATGACATACAGATAGAGAAGGTGAAGAAAACACAAAATATTCCTGCTGGAAGGTTGAAACATAACGCTACTTTATTTCTGAGAAATCAGAATGAAAACACACACAAACCCAACATCAGAGAGAGACAAAGCAGGCTGCTCCTTAAAAAAAACAGAATGATTCAGTTCACCTCACGTTGCAGTAGGCTGACTAGCCACAAACCAACTCTGCTCAAACGCATGCAGGCTTTACTATAGAGCCCCTTAACCTGCAAGCAGAACCAGGAACCCTTACTGCATCCGAAGAAGTGGGCTGTAGTCCACGAAAGCTTATGCTCTAATAAATTTGTTAGTCTCTAAGGTGCCACAAGTACTCCTGTTCTTCTTTCAGCCTTTAAAGTGATAGCATGCAATTCCAGCATAGGCCTCAATACAGCTCATACTAGGGCTACCCTCCTGGGGTCCCATTGCTAGGGAACTCCCATAGCCAAGTGATGGGGAAATTCCCCCTGGGGCCTGCTTGGGCAAGGGCACCTCCCTTCCCCCCAAAAGCCTGACTCCTCTCTGAGATTGGGGAGCGGGTCAGCCAGGCCTTGAGGAGGGGCAGCGTGGAAGGGCTTCCAGCACCATTAAAAAGGTAAGGGCACACAAGTTGGCTTAGAGGTGGGGGACGAGCCATCACTGCTGGGGAAGGGTCTGGCTGCTCCAGTCCATCAGCATATCCAGCAGCTCTGATTGGCTTCCTTTCTCTAGGCAGCCAGGGAAAGGCAGCATCCCAATAGCATGGGCTGGGGTGACAGACTGTGGGATAAATGGGGACTGGGCACCTGTGGAATGAATACAAGGAAATGCCTATGTTTGGGGTAGGGACAGGTGTTGTCCATATGTAAATTTATGTAAATGTATTCAAATTGCTGGCAGGGGCACACTAGGAGGTGCTTTTCTTCAAGCCCCAGCTCCCAGAGCCCTGGGATGATGGGCCAATCACAGCCTTCCTTTCTGCACTGGTGGTGGAGAGATGCTGGGAAACGACTCCCCTGGCAGGGGCAAAGCAAGGTCCCACACGTGCTAGTTCTCAAACCTCACGAGGGCCTTAGCTGAACTCATACTGTGGGGCCTGGCCCATGGTGGCCGAGCCTGGGCCAGGAGGCAGTGACCTGCTTCCAGCAGAGGAGCTCAGAACTGAAACTGCAGCTGAGGATATCCAGGGCCTTAAACCACTAAGCTGGGCCCCATGGGGGGGCTGCCAGACTTGTCTCAAGGGGGCAGAGGCCAATTCCACAGATCTGGATTCCCCAATAATGTAACTTCTTGGTGCTGGAACAGAGATAGCATCCCCTAGTGGGGAACAGCCCCATGTCCCGTCCTCCCACCCTAGGGTCAGATCAGAGCCAGCACCCCCTGGAGGGGAAGGCCCCAAGAAGGCAGAGCCCCACACAGAGATTTTGAAGTACCTTTTATTTCTACAGCAACACTGATAAATCCAGAGCAAACTCAGCAGGTGCCCCACCCTCCAATGGGTTCCCCAACAGGGGAACAGGCAGGTGGGTAAAGCAGTGAAGGCTCAGGGGACCCCGGGGAGGGGAGGATGAGGAGGGACCTGAGCTAGGCCCCTCGCAGGTTAGGAGGAGATTTTCCATAGCAGCCTCTTCCCCCTCCCCCCCCGACTCCCCTCAGAGGGCAGTAACAGTGCCCCCTGCCCGCTCTGAGGCACAGCAGCGGTTGGGGACTATGCCTGTGTTCAATGGCAGAGTATAGAGATGTGACAGGCTGGGGAGGGAAATGAATTGTGTGACACCGACATCACCATTCCCGTCCCCCCAGGCCTCAGAGGGGCTAGTGTTTTCCAGTGTAAGGCTCAGGCTCTATCTAGAAGGAAATGAGACACCCCCCACCAGCAGCGGAGTTAGTGTTGAAGAGCCAGGGGGGAGTGGGGCGGGTTCACCAGCTTGCACCAGGACCATGCAAACCAGGGGGGGCAGTAGTGACAACACATGCGCCAGCCTCCTTCAGCCAGGAGGGCTTGCCCCCTGCTATGGGGCAGGGAGGATTCTGGGTAGGTGGAGGGTGCAGAGAAGGTGGGGGAAGACAGCTCACAGGAGCTAGATACCGAGCAGCAGCAGCTTCTGCATCTGAACGGACAAAGGGGGAGGGATTTCCCAGCCGGTCTGGGGGCAGCATGGGGCAAACGGGGGGCTCCCCGCCAGAGGGGACTCCCTGAGAACAAAACATAAATACAAAGGAAAAACGACCCAGTAGTGAGGGGGGCAGCTGTAACTCACCTCCTGCTCCCCTTCTCCAACCCAGCAGCAGAGTTCCAGAGGTTTCCTCCTGAACGCCCCCCCCTACACCTCCCCACCAGCACCCCCCAGCCCCACAGACGAGTCTCCCCAGCCCAGCCCAGCATCACATCCCTAGCCCGAGGGGTGACGGCAGCTCAGGGCATCTAAGGGCAGCTAAGGGGGTGGAGCTGGGGGATGAAGGGGCACCCCCCACTCCCAATAGGGAATTGTCCCTACAGCAGCATGTGAGTGAATGGCCTGAGATCCCAGAGCAGGAGGGGCCAGGCCGTGCCACACGGAGGGTGGGGAGGCCCTAGTCTCTATCTGGGGATACGGCCCTCCCCCGTCACTACACACTGGGTGGAGAGGGGAGCCAGCCAATGGAGGTGTAACAGCAGGTGTGGTCTCCTCTACTGTGGCCCACGGGAGTTGTGGGGGTATCTGTGGGGGTGTCTGTAGGGATCCAGGGTCACCCCAGCAAGGAACTGCGTCTGGACAGGTCCACAGTGCTGGCGCTCAGGCCCCGGCTCTCTGAGAGGCTGTTGCTGGTTGGCTGCAGGGGACAGAGAAGGTCGGGGGGGCGGGGTTAGACAGGGCCACTCCCTTAGATAGGGATGAAGCTGGGCAGGGGAGGGGGTCAAGGCCTGAGGCAGGAGATGGGGACTCCTGTGACCCCTGCCTCTCCCCCTCCACATACATACAGGGGAACATTCAGAAGAGTTCCCCATCCCCCACCCAAGCACCTGTGGGACCCCCTGGCCCTGAGGGCATGTGGGGCTGTAAGCTAGGCATGACCCTGGGGTGGGGGGGTTCGTGAGCAGCGGACTGGGACAGTCAGTGCTGACATGAGCTTGGCAGGCAGAGCAGGGAGCTCCCACCATGGGCAGATGCCCACACAAACACACCCCTGCAGGTGTGTGGCCCCTTCCCCTCCCTGTGCGGGGGGTCTGGCATAGGCCCAATCCAGCATCCCCACAGCACCTGGGGGGCCCAGCTCGAGGGCATAACAAGGTTCCCTCCCCCCAGTAGTGACCAGCATCCGCCCCCGGGGGACAGGGCTGCAGCAGTGTCTGGGGGCAGGAGTCAGGCCAGGGGCAGCAGGCGGGGGCATGAGGTGGGTGGCAAGCTTGAGGGGAGGGGCCCACGCTGCATGCCCCTATTCTGCCCCTGCCCACTTCTCACCGGGCTCGACTCCTCCATGCTCTTGTTGAGGAAGTTCAGGGAACTGGCCCGTTTCATCCTGAAGGGGAAGAGAACAGAGTCCCAGCAGAGTCAGAGAGAGAACCCAGGAGTCCGGGCTCTCGTTCCCCCACCTCTCCTCACAGAGATAGAACCCAGGAGTCCTGCCCTCACTCCTCAAGGCACACATGGGCAGAGGCTGGTGAGGGATAAGTCCAATAGGAAGGGCTGGAGGAAAGGGGATGCCCAAGAGACAGACAGACAGAGCTGGACAGCAGAATATGGGGGCTGAACTCACCCCAGGTTCCTGGGCTCCTGGGGGCTGCTCCCCTGCAGCTTCTTCACCAGCATCTCGCTGCTCCGGCGCAGGGCGTCCCGCAGCTTCCCAAAGGAGCCACTCCGGCGCAGGCCTCCAGAGCCATCCTGGGGGGCAGGACGAGTCACACGGGGACACCCTGACAGACCCCGCCTGACACTCCCCTGCAAATACACCCCATCTGGAGCAGGGCTCCGGAGCAGGCCTGGGGTGGGAGATGGAGTTCGGGGGGGGGTATCCCCATGTGATCCCCCATATCCCACACACCCGTGATTTCCACCCCATGGCTCTGCTTGGGGTGAGAGGAGGTGGGGTGGGCCCCTGGGGCCGACCCGGGGGGGATACCCAGCGGGGGCTGACTGCAGGGGGATGTGGGGGAGATGCTTGGTGGAGATACCATGCTAAGAGGCCCCTGGCATTCTGGCCCTGCCCCCTGCAGCAGTGTCTCTCACCCCAGCCCATTCCGTGCCTATCCCGTCCTCGGGCTCGGGCCCGTTCTCAGCCTTGGCAGCACTGTTGGGCAGGCTCTCCCGGCTGGGCCGGCGCTCCGACCGGCCCCCGTCCTTCAGCAGCTCCACCACCCTGGTCTGGCTGATGGCGTGCACACCCTGTGGGGAGACCACCGGCATCCAATTGTTCTCAGGGAAATGCAAGACACTCTTCTTTTTTAAAAATAAACCCACTTAAAATGACATTTGACATCCTGGCAACCTGTGTGAAGGTTGGGAGGGGACAGGGAGCTAGGACTCCTGGGTTCCATCCATAGCTCTGGGAGGGGAGTTTCCTGCTTCCTGATTTCAATAATAATTAAAATCATTCCACCGGGGGGAGACAGAGATCAGAACACCACAACACAGACAGAATCCAGGGGTCCTGGCTCCCAGCCCCCTGCTCTAACCCACTATACACCCCTCCCCTCGCAGAGCTGGGATAGAACCTAGGGGTCCTGGCTCCCAGCCCCCTACGCTAACCCACTAGACCAAGTGGAGTGGGGAAGGGAATTGGAGGAAACCAGTTCAGCCCCCTCTCTCCCCGGGCCTGGTGGTACCTGCTTGCGGGTTTTCATGGCACACTCCTCCAGCGTCTCAGCGGCCTCCAGCTTGCCCTGGCGCCGGTACAGAGCCCCCAGGCTCTTCAGGGTCGTGTTCACTGTGGGGCTGTGGGCAGGAGAGGGGACCCAGAGGGAGCGATAAGTAACAGCCTGCTCAGCACAGTGTGTCACAGGGGAAACTGAGGTAGAGGGGGAGAGGCTCAACCAACATAAAACAGGGAGAGAGCTGGGGATAGCAGCTAGGAGTCCTGGCTCCCACCCCACCTGTTCCAACCCACTAGACTCCCCCTGACCCCCAGAGCAGGGATACAACCCAGGAGTCCTGGCTCCCAGTCCCCCTTCCTCTAATTCCCAGACAGTTGCTGTGAGGGGGTGGAGCCTGAATGATGAGCGGGGTGTAGGAGAGCACTGCCACCCTCCAATGGGGCTCTGGATGTTGTCCCCCAGAAGCCGAACTCACCTGTCCACCTTGCAGGCCTTGTACCAGCTGCCGTACTCCCTGTAGGGGACACTGTCCTTGCGCCTGTCCTGTGGGGGGCATAGACAGACAGGATACTCCCAGTCACTGTGCAGGGGGAGCAACCAGGGCAGGTCCCCTCAGCATCCCACTGAGACCCCAGTGCTCCTGACAGCCCTGCACTCCCACGCCCAGGTACCTTGCTCTCCTCGCGTTCCTCTGCATGCATCCAGATTGGCTTGTTCTCTCCTGCAGGGACAGACAGGGAGGGGTGGGTTACAGTAGCACTCCAATGGCTCCTGCCCCGCACAGCTGCCTCTGGAGTGGGACTGCAAGGGGAGAGCCCCATCCCACTCCCTGCAGCACAGCGCCTCTTAATGCCATACTGGGGCATTGGGGCCAGCCCTGACAGAGAGGAGAGTGCCCCCATCCCAGACTCACCATTGACTGAGCCAAACTCCTTCTCGTGCGCCTGAGTCAGGATCTCCTTGTACAGCGCCTCGGCCTCTTTGTACTTGCCCTGTTTCAGGTAGCAGGATGCCTGTGGGGCAGAGCCAGGGTCAGCATGGTGAGCATGGGCGTCTACTCGCGGATCCTGAGGGCAGGAAGGGCCAAGCAGGGGCAGGGCCAAGCACGGAGGGCTGTCTCTGTCCAGGCTGCTGGGCACAGACACCTGGTGGTTCCTCTCTGCTACCCAGCTCTGGCCTGCACTGCCCAATCTGGCCACAAGGGGGCGAGGCTGGGCCAGGCAGTCTCCGAGGTGGGGGCAGCATTCTCTGCCTCCCCACGGGGCCTTTGCCCTCATGTGCCCCGTTCCCTTGAGAAGCCCAGAGCCCACGTTCAGCCCTGGGGAAGGGCAGATGCTGCCCTCGCCATCTGCAGGGGGAAACATAGGCACCGCGAAGGGATGGGTCCTGCACACAATCCCACAGTGTCAACAGAGGGGCTAGAACCCAGGAGTCCGGGATCCTCTCCCCCACCCGGCGTGCGTGTGCGGGGGCTGTCTGCCTGCCTGCACTCGGCACCAGCTCTCACCAGGTTGTTCTTGGTCTTGGCAACGTTGGGGTCATCGGGCCCCAGGCGGCTCTCGTAGATCTCCAGCGCCCGCCCATAGTAGTACTGCACCTCCTCCGCCTTGCCCTGGTTCTGACACAGCAGTGCCAGGTTGTTCAGCTGCTTTGCCACGTCGGGGTGGAACCGACCCAGCACCTGGGGGCAGGGGGACGATGACAAAGTGGGAAGTTTTGGCAATAGATTTGACAAAGCCTATGTGTGCCTCAGTTTCCCCTGCTCTTTCTCTGGCTACCCGGGGTGGGGGGAAGGGATGAAGCTGGTTCTCTGGGCAGGCTAAGGGACACAGCGGTGGGTGTACGTCACCTAGCTGTCTGAGTGGAGTGAATGAGTCATTAAAAGGGCCATGCAAGACTGACCAGAGGAAAACCCGACAAGACAATGGCAAACCCAATCGCCAGGACACTGACCCCCAGCAACTAGCGCCCCGAGGGAGGAGGGGCCCCCTGCCTCTCAGCCGGGAAGCGGAGCAGAGACCCCAGCTGGAGACCAGAGGGCTGGGAGGAGACAGACTGGCTGATGGACGGGGCCTGGGCGCTCTCCCCTGGGGACTGACTGTCAGAGAGTGACAGAGCCTGTCTGGGCTGACCGTCAGGCATTACCTTCCTTTGCCTGTGCTAACCTGGGGGCTTCCCACACTGTGGTCCCGGTGACCATGAACCCGGCGGTTTGATGTCAGTGTATTAACCCCTGCAGAGTGGACAAGTCTCCACCAGGAACAGGGGGGCTGAGGGCCAGTCTCAGCAGGCAGGCAGGGAGGCCGCGTGGCCTGCCCTGGAGGAAGAGTGAGGCCCCTGGGCTCTGGCATGCTAAGGGGTTTCTCCAAGAGACTGATCAAGAGCTGGGGGTGCAGCCCAGATCCTGTGGATCTGGTACACGGGATCAAAAAGCACCCTGGGGACTCACCCAGCTCTGCCCCCGACTCACATGGCATCCCCTGCCCTGCCCAGATCACGCTGCACCACACTGCCAACCCCCAGCTGCACCTGCTCCTGGGTTCCCCAGCCTGCTTCCCTACCTGTACCACCTTCCGGCCCCATGGCTGCACCCCCTCACTGACCCCACCCTCAGCTGTATCCCCTCTCACAGACCCACCCAATGGCCACGCCCACTTGCCAACCCCCCAGCCTCCATCCATCCCCGCTCACTGATCTGCAGCCCACCCCTCACAGCCATGACCCAGCACTGCCCCCCACCTTCTCGCGGATCTCCAGCGCTCTCTTGCACAGCGGCTCGGCCTCCTTGTATTTGCCCCTCTTGCCGTACAGCACAGCCAGGTTGTTCAGGGTGGCAGCCACCTGCGGGGGCAGAGGGGTGTCATCGTCCACGCAGCACGGCAGCCCCTGGCCACAGTTCCCGCCAGCCCCCCACAGTGGGTCCCCGCTCTGCCCAGGGGGAGTTCATGGCACTTTCAGACCCTAGCCCCTGGGATGAGTCTGGGGTAACAGTGCAGCGCAGACTTGAGCCACCCACCTACAACACCCATCCCCCCTGCTCTAGCCACCAGACTCTACTCCCTCAGCCAGGGACAGAACCCAGGAGTCCTGGCTCCCAGCCCCCCCGCTGTAACCACTACACCCCACTCCCCCCATCCCAGCCAGGGACAGAACCCAGGAGTCCTGGCTCCCAGATGCCGCTCTAACCATTACACCCCACTCCCCTCCCAGGGCTGGCGACAGAAACCCGGAGGAGTCCCAGCTCCCTGTTTTAAGCCACTAGGCCTGACTCCCCTCTGTGAGCCGGGGATAGAACCCAGGCATCGTGACTCCCAGCCCCCAGCCATGGCACACTCACAGCAGGGTGGTCCTTGCCCAGGGTTTTTTCTCGGATGGCCAGCGCGTCGTTGAGAAGATGAGCAGCCTCCTTGTACTTGTTCTGGTCCCTGTGGCGCGGGCAGAGGGTCCCCAGTCAGACCCATGTGCTACAAGCCCTGAGGGTAGGGGCCCTGAGCACAGCCCTGGGGTGGGGGAGGCTCTTGCTGTCCAAACGTAGCAGGGACCCCCATTTCCAAGGCCCACCAAGCCCTTGGATCCCCGCTGAGGCTAACACCCAGATGGCCATTTATGGCCAAGCGGGGTGGGTACTGCCAGGAACTGAGACCACCCAAACTGGCTGACTTTCTCACTGGCGCCAGATCAGAGCTGGTGCCTCCTGAGGGGAAAGACCTCATGTCCTATTCCCTGCCCCCCTAAGCCAGCCAGTCCCTACCCCCTGGTGCCAGATCAGAGCCGGCGCTCCCTAGAAGGGAAAGGCCCCATGTTCCATTCTCCAGACCCAGCCGGTCCTGCCCTCTGGCACCAGATCAGAGCTGGTGCCCCAGAGAGGTGGAAGGCCCCATTTTCAATTCCCCACCTGTACACCAATGCCAGGATGTTGAGCATGGTGGCCACATCGGGGTGGTCATGGCCCGAGGTCTTCTCCAGGTCCTCCAGTGCCTGCTTGCAGAGCGGCACGGCCACCTCGTAGCGCCCCTGTGAGGCGTACTGGATCACCAGGTTGTGCAGTGTGCGCAGCCGTGCTGGGATCTCATAGCCCCCGTGCTGGGCCGCGGCCTCCCCGCTGCCGGGCGTCGGCCCTGCGGGAGAGAGAGGCCGTGAGGGCCCACAGGCAGAGAGCTGGCCCCTGCCCTGCAGCACTCACCTTGGCAGCCGGGCAGCTCACCTTGGCCCTGGTCATCATCGCTGGGGAACAGGTCATCTAGCGAGTCCTTGGCTGCCTCTCCATTCTTCTCCTCCTGGGCAGGGAGAAGGCAATGAGGGCTGGAGCTTTCCCACGCAAGCCTGGGGAGCAGGTGGGAGCCCAGCCCCACGCTGCTGTTCTAACCACTAGACCTCGCTGCCCTCCCAGAACCGCAGAGAGAACCCAGGAGTCCTGGTTCCCGCCCACCATGCTCTAACCCACTAGACTCCACTCCCATCCCAGAGCTGGGAGAGAACCCAGGAGTCCTGGCTCTGGGGGACGCACCGAGGGGGAGATGTCATCATCAAACTTCTTGATCTGGTTCATGAACTCCAGGTGCTTCTTCTCCTCCTCCAGCTGCGCCACGGCCTGCTCGCTGCGCTGCAGCTTCTGCTGGGTGCCCGCCAGCTCGTCCCGCAGCCACTGGTTCTCCTGCACCAGGCGCCGCACCTGGGCCCGCAGCTTCTGCTTCTCCGACTCCACCGCACTCAGGTGGCTCGACAGAGCAATGATCACCTGGGGGGATGCGAGATGGGACAAGCCCCATGGCAACCACAGCCCTCCCCTTATCCCCCAACACCCACTGCCCCCTGCAACTACAGCCCTCCCCCTGCCCCCTGGCACCCACTGCCCCCCATAACTACATCCCTTTCAACGCCCTCCTGCCCCGTGACCTCCCCACCCCCTGACAGGTACCCACTGTTCCCCCACCTAACACTGCCTCCCTGTGTTCCCCAGCCTCCATCCCCCTCACCCTCCCCACTCCCCTTGCCCCCCCACCAGCCTCTCTCTCCCTCACAGGAACTCCTTGCCCTCCTCCACCCCACAGGCCCCGCTGCCCCCCTCTCCCCCCAACTCCACAAGAGCCCTGACACTACCCACAGGCCACATCTGCCCCCAGGGTGGGGCCGCTGTCCCTTTTCAGACAGAAACTGGACTTGCCTCCAGGGTCATGCTGCCAGCAACAGACCTGGGACTAGAACCCAGGAGTCCTGGTTCAAAGCCCCAGCCCCCGCCCTAACCCACTAGGTCCCAGAGCTGGTATAGAACCAGGAATCCTGGCTCTCCCCCCCTCCCTCCCCCAACAACAATTATAACCAATTCACGTCCCTGTGCAGGCCTCACCTGGGCCTCCCCCAGCCCCAGCTCGATGGCATCCAGGGACTTGCGCAGCAGGCTGGACTTCTCCTGCACAGCGCTGGCCTCATGCTGCTTGTCCAGGCAGTTCCTGGGGTCCAGCAGGCTGGCCAGGATGGAGTGGTGCTCACTGCGCAGCGTCTCCAGGCCTTGGATCACTGCCTTGGTGCCCAGCACAATCTCATCCTGGCTCAACTTCTCCTCTCGCGGGTACACCATGGTCGCCATGGCCAGGCTCCTGCGGGGGGTGGGCTATGAGACAGGGACCTAGCACAACTACACTCCGCCCCCCCCGCAACACACATTCAGGGCCTCAGCACAGCCAGGCCTCAGAACAGAACCCAGGAGTCCTGGCTCCCAGCCTGCCCGCTCTAACCACGAGCCCCCCCCCTCCCCCCCCCCCCACACACACACACCTGGAAACCGAACCCAGGAGTCCTGGCTCCCAGCCCCCTGCTCTAACCACTAGACCTCACTCCCCTCCTAAAGCTGGACTAGAACCCAAGTCCTGACTCCCACCCTGATCCCCTGTACCCCCAAATCTAACCACTAGATGCCACTCCTTGATGCCCACCGTGTCCCTTTAATTTCTGTCCTCGTTCGGCTGGGGAGGGGAGTGTCTGGGGGAGACGCCTGGGGGAAGGGGTACAAGGGGGAATCTGGGGACGCATGGGAGAGGGTACATGGGCTCCCTCATCTCTCTGGAATGACCCCTGGTTCCCGCGGTTGCAGTTCCAGCCTCCCCCAGCAGGGGGCCGGCAGCCCAGACGATAGCGACGCAATGCGGTGCAGGGCACACGAGTTGCTCAGCCAGCGGCTCCCTGCACAGCTCTGGGGCCGAATGGGACCCCCAATCACTCCCCCTCCCGGGGCGGAAGAGACAGAGATCGTTCTCTGCCTCGCCACCACCTTCCCCCCCTGCTGCACCTTGAAACTGCCCCACTGCACCCCGCCTCTCGCCCCCACCACTGCACCCCGCCTCTCCCCCCCGACCACTGCCCCCACCACTGCACCCCATCTCCCCCCCGACCACTGCCCCCACCACTGCACCCCGCCTCTCCCCCCCGACCACTGCACCCCGCCTCTCCCCTCCCGACTCCCCACTGCACCTGGAAACTGTCCCAGCACTATCGGTGCTAGAACTAGGGCGGGGGGGTGCTACTGCATCCCCAGGCTTGAAGTTTTTTCTATCATACACAGGGTTATAGTTCGGTTCAATGGCTCTCAGCACCCCCACTGTACAAGTTGTTCCAGCACCCTTCCCCAGCGCACCCCGCATCTCCCCAACGCCCCACTGCACCTTGAAACTGCCCCCACTGCTCCCCTCTGCACCCGTCATCTGTCCCGACCCCCCACTGCACCTTGAAACTGCCCCCACTGCTCCCTCATCTCCCCGGACTCCTCACTGCACCTTGAAACTGCCCCCACTGCTCCCTCATCCCGCCCTCCCCCCATGCATAGTCTCCATCACCGCACCCTCGCCCAGCGCATTCTGGAGCTCTCGGGCGGGACAAGCTCCCCCCTGCACACACCCCGGAGTCATTCTGAGACTCCCGCCGCCCGGCCCCCCCCCGGGGGGCCCCCCCGCCCCCCCCCCCGGACCCAAGGCTTCCCTCCCTCCCGCCCGCCTTATACCTCAGCGCCCCGTGCAATTCCGCCTCCCCCCGGCCCCAGCCCCGCCCGCGTCCTTCACCTGCCCCCGTCTGCCCAGCCCGGCGCGCTCAGTCCGCAATGCGCCCTCCGCACCGCTGCCCCGCCGCTCGCTCCGCCTCCCCTGCAGCCAGAGCGAACGGAGCGGCGGCCTCGGCACTGGCCGGGCAGCCACGGGGGGCCTCTGGCCCAACCCTCCCCCCGTCCAGTAACCGCCCCCCGCATCGCCCGGGGCCATTCCAGATGTGGTGGAACCCACCCCAGTGCCCCCATGCCACCTGAGCCCATTCTAGATGTGCAGTAATCCCAACACCCATCCCGTACCACTCAGGGCCATTCCAGATGTGCAGTAACCCTCCCCCACTACACTCTCATACCTCTGGGTCCCTTCCAGGTGAGGAGAAGCCAGAGATGGTGTAATCCCCCCATCCCCACTGCCCTTCCAGACACTTCTCCTCTCAACACATACCCCATAGCCGGGGCCACTCCAGATGTGAGAGAGCAACACCCTCCGTACCTCACTGGGTCATTCCAGATCTGGAAGAAATCCCCCAGTACCGTCCTCCCCATACTGACGAAGTCATTCCAGATGTGGAGTCCCCTTTTCCCAACCCTAAATGTCATAGTCCCCTCCCCACACCAGGCAGGCCCTCTCCACCACGCTAGATGAACAAACTCCGCAATACTCCCGGCCCCCCCGCCAGGGCCATTCCAGATGTGCCCCCCTGCCAGCCCTTCCAGGTCCCCAGTGGACACACACACCCCTGGTCCCCGCTGGACCCAGAGCCCCCCATGTCCTGCCCTTCCAGGTCCCCACTGGACCCAGGCCCCCCCCAGCCCGGCAAATACGGGCTGACCCCAGCTCCCTGTTAGACAGACCCGCCCCTCCCCACACCTGAGTCCTCCCCCCGCGTTGCCCCGCCCCTACCTGCGACAGGCTCCGCCCCCTTCTCTCTCCCTCTCCTCCGGTCTCAGCTCCGACCTGCAGCAGCCGCCGACCCCATCCCGCCCCGCCCCATCGCTACCCAGCAGCACCCGCGGCCGTACCCTGTGATCCCCCACACTGACTGCCGTAAAGGGGAAGCGGCTTGCGACGACTTAGTGTCTGGCGAGCAGAAAGCCAGCACCTTAAAGGGGAGGAGCAGAGCGTTAAAGGGAGCGGGCGTTAAAGGGGAGGTGTTGGGGGGGGGGCTGGGTTCTTCCCCAGCGTTGGGCAGGGAGTGGGATATAGTGGTTAGAGCCGGGGTGGCTTAAGGGAGCCAGGCGGGGCCAGGACTCCTGGGTTCTATGCCCAGACCTGTCATGACTGGTAGCGGGACTGGGTCAGCGCTGCCCAAAAGCACAATGGCTGGGGGGCAGCGCCTCCCTTGCTGCGGCAGTTGGCAGGAGCAGTGCAGCAGGCAGGGGGCTGCAGGGAGAGGAAGATGGGGCTCATGATTCAGGCAGGTAAAGGCTGCCCTGGAGTCTATCACTGCCTCTGCCACCGAGTTCCTGTGTGCTGCTGGGCAAGTCACGTCATCCAGACTTAGTGGTCACTAATGGTGTGTTCCTCGTTCTCTGGGTGTCTGGCTTGAGCCCCTGGGGTCTGATTTGCAGAAGTGCGGAGCACTCACCGCTGCATCGGAAGTCAATGGGAGCTGGGCTTTGCACACACAAATGCCATATAATGCTAAGTAAAAACCAGCCACTATCTGTCTCCACTGGGACACCCAACATTAGTGGAGACTTTTGCCCTTCATCTCTCTGTGCCTCAGCTTGCCCTGTGGCACACAGGGGTAATACCCCCTCTCACCTCAGCAGGGTCTTGGGAAGACAAATTAATGTGCAGGGATCTTGGCTTCCCGTCTGGGCTCGGAAGAGGCGAGTACTTCAGTGGGCACAGACTTCTGCTTCATCCCCTCCAAGGTGTCCCAGGCCTGTCTCTTTCCCAGCCTTGGGTCATCATCCCCCTACCATTCTTCTCAGCGAGCCAGGCCCAGTCTCCAGGTATCAAGCTTCCTATCCTAGTCCCCGTCAGAACCCCCAGCTCCCAGGCACATTTTCATTTGCCCCAGCATGGTGGCATCAAAAGCAGGAGTCATAACCCTATGGCACCAGGCCACTCCAAGTCCCAATCTGCATCCTACCAGCCTCAGCCTCCTCCCCACCACCCCAGCTCATTGGGGCCGGGCCAGCGTACTACTACTCTCTACCCCACCACCACTCCAGCTCTTGGCCCCCTCAGCATTTGAATCAGGCAGCTTCCTCTTCTGTGGTGCCTGGGCAGACTGGGGTGTGTGTGTGTGTGGGGAGGGGCTCATGGAGAGCACAAGAAAGACAGGCCCCCTGCTCATAATTCCAGCACCCAGCCTGCAGCAGCCCAGAGCTGCAATTCCGGGGAAAGCCCTGCACCCCCAGGCTGGAACATGCTCAGGGTGGACAGAATCTGCCCAGAATGTAGCTGGAAAGCTTCAAGCAAGTTTACTGTGCGAACTGCGATTCTTCAAAGGTTTATAACTTGGCCAAATTCGGGACAACGTTGAAGGGATGGCAGAAAGCACAGCCCTGGCACACAGGCCAGCCCCTGGCCAAGTTTCACTGTACAGAGTTCCTCTCCCGTTCCATCCTAGCCCCACTGCAATCCCATTCCACCCCACATGCTCCACTGAAACCGCTCTCACGCAGTCTCTAATGACCTCTTCTTAGCCAAAGCTCAGAACCGGTACTCCAGCCTCATCACCCTTCAACTGGCAGCTGCCTTCGACACCATTGGCCATGAGCCTCTTCTTGAGATCTTGTCCTCTCCTGGTTCCCCTCCTAACTCTCTAATCATTCCTTTAGTGTGTCCTCCAGAAGATCCCCCTCACCCCCACCTCTCCTGCTTTCTGTGGGTGTTCCACAGGGCTCTGCCCTTGGCCCCCTTCTCTTCTCCCTCTTCCTCTTAGTTCTGGGTAATCTCATCCTCGAACACAAATTCAACTACCATCTCTATGCTGCTGACTCACAGATCTACCTCTCTGCTCCAGACCCGTCCCCTCCTGTCCACACTGAAATCCCAGCCTGCCTCTGCCATCACTTCATGGCTGTCTAGCTCAAAATGGCTAAAACAGAGTTGGCTACCCCCTCCCTGCTTCCTCCTTTCTAAGTCACTGACGACACCATCACCATCTAGTCCAGGGGCGGGCAAACTACAGCCTGTCAGACCATTTAATCCAGCCCTCAGCTCCCGCCGGGGAACGGGGTTGGGGGTTTGTCCTGCTCTGCGCGGCTCCCAGGAAGCAGCCGGCATGATTCCGCTCCGGCTCCTACGTAGCACGCGGAGGCGTGACCAGGCGGCTGTGCGCGCTGCCCTGTCCGCAGGCGCTATCCCCACAGCTCCCATTGGCCGCGGTTCCTGGCCAATGGGAGCTGCAGGGGTGGCGCCTGCAAACGGAGCAGCGCGCACAGCTGCCTGGCCACACCTTAGAGCCGAGGGGGGGACATGCTTCCGGGAGCTGTTTGTGGTAAGCACCACCCGGAGCCTGCATCCCTGATCCCCCTCCCACCCTCTGAACCCCTCAATCCCAGCCCATAGCCCCCTCTTGTACCCCAAGCCCCTCATCCCCAGCCCCACCCCAGCCCTCACCCCCCCATGTCCCAACAGCCTGCCCCATCTCTGATCCCCCTCCCACCCTCCAAACCCCTCAGTCCCAGCCTGGAGCCCCCTCCTGCACCCCAAACCTCTCATCCCCGGCCCCCCCAAAGCCCTCACCCCCCTGCACCCTGACTTCCTCATTTCTGGCCCCCGCACCCCTACCCCCAATTTCATGAGCATTGATGGCCCGCCATACAATTTCCATACCTTGATATGCCCCTCCGACCAAAAAGTTTGCCCTCCCCTGATCTAGTCTGGCCTCATGTACAGCACAAACCAGAGAATTTCACCATTACCCCTGTATTCGGCCCAATCACTTGTGTTTGACTAAAGCCTCTTCCAGAAAGGGGTACAGTCTGAATTTGAAGACACCAAGAGATTACTGATTTGCACCACTCACTCCATCAATCACCCTCTGGTTCCTTATTTCTAATGTGTCTGCCTTCAGCTTCCAGCCATTGGTCCTTGTTCTGCTTTTCTCTGTTAGGTTAAAGAGCCCTTTAGGTCCCAGTATCTTCTCCCAGGAAGGTGTTTATATCCCATAACCAGTTCACTTCTCAATCACAGACTGAGCTCTAAATCCACAGGCAGCTGTTTTCTCCAGCCCGCAAGTAATTTTTGCAGCTCTTTTTTGCATCCTCTGCAATTATTCAACATCCTTTGAAAAATATGGTCCCCAGAACTGGCTGCACTGTTCCAGGATGGGTCTCACCAATGCCGTAGACAGAGTAAAATCCCCTCCCTGCTCCTACTCACTACGCCTCTGTTCAGGGCCGGCTCCAGGCACCAGCCCAACAAGCTTGTGCTTGGGGCGGCACCTGGAGGGGGGCGGTGTGGTGCTCCGGCTCCGGCCGCCAGGGAGAGCGGAGCCGCAGTGGGCTCGCCGCCTTCGCCGGCGCTCTGTCCACCGGGGAGAGCGGAGCCCCGGCCGGGCTCTCTGCCCTCCTCCCGGGGCTCCAGCTGCCAGCAGAGCTGCGGCGGGCTCGCCGCCCTCCCCCCGGCGCTCTGGCTGGTCGGGGAGAGCGGCCCGCAGCCGGGCTCGGCCCCCTCCCCTGCCGCGCTGGGGGGGGAGGGGGGGCGGCGGGAGGCTTTTTTGCCTTGGGCGGCAAAAAAGCCAGAGCCGGCCCTGCCTCTGTTTATACAGCCCTGGGTTGCACTGGCCTGTTCTGCCACAGCATCAGTTTGTCCATTCTGCTTCCACGATCACCACTGTCCAGGATACAGTCGTGTGTGTGTACGTGTGCATGGGAGCTATGATCTAGGCCTCTGGCTGCAGTGGCTAGGGACAATTACATCCCTGATGTAGCTTCCTGAACTTCAGTGGCATTGTTGGTGCACCCAGTAGGGTGTTTGTAGAGCTAGTTACCAATGGTGAAAGCAGTTTCTTGTCCCCACAGCTGCATTATCGGCACCCAGGTAGTTTGTCTCTCTGGCAGCCCCCTATTCACATGCAGGGGGCTAGTGTGATGGTAGAAATCGCACCCAGGTAGGTAGTTTGTCTCTCTGGCAGCCCCCTAGTCACATGCAGGGGGCTCGTGTGATGGTAGAATGAGCCAAGATGCAGAGCCCAAACTGGCAGACGCTAGGTCCAACTGGCACTGATGCTGCTCGGAGCTGGGACAATGCAGGTTGCAGCAGCTCCAAGGGTGTTTTTCCATACATGGCCTGGCAGGTGGCATGGTCTGGCTGGCGGTGGGTTGCCACTGTATGGTGGGAGGGGCAGGCTCTCTCCCCCACGGTGTGGGGTGGGGCATCTCTCTCTCTTTGGCCCAGAGGGGAGCATTTTCCCTCAGCTGCAATTCTCCACTGCAGCCAAGTTTGAGCAGCAGCCCTAAGACAATGGACCAGGTAACAGGACCCAGCAAGAGAATGGTGCTTGAATGGTGTAGTGTCCATGATGGGGATGGGGAGGGCAGGCCAGGCTCAGGGCCATCATACTGACTGGGGCAGGGCAGGGGCACTGGCGCTAGGGGTAAGGCAGCACCCCCTAGCTTGAATAATAGCAGCAATCAAATGCCTGGCTCCCATCATATAGAGCAGGGGTCGGCAACCTTTCGGAAGTGGTGTGCCGAGTCTTCATTTATTCACTCTGATTTAAGGTTTCATGTGCCAGTAATACATTTAAACATTTTTAGAAGGTCTCTTTCTATAAGTCTATAATATATAACTAAACTATTGTTGTATGTAAAGTAAATAAGGTTTTTAAAATGTTTCAGAAGCTTCATTTAAAATTAAATTAAAACGCAGAGCCCCCCGGACCGGTGGCCAGGACCCAGGCAGTGTGAGTGCCACTGAAAATCAGCTCGCGTGCCGCCTTCGGCACACGTGCCATAGGTTGCCTACCCCAATATAGAGGGTTCACAGTTTAGTTCAGTGGCTTCCAGCACCCCCCACCCCCAAATGGTTCCAGTGCCCCGGGGAAGGGTCTTCTTCATTCTGCACGAGTCCGAGCAACCCTGCAATTCCAGCTTCCTCCTGGCCTGTCCCAGCAGGGAAAGCGGTGGGAGTCTCTTGTGAGCAGTGTCGAGACAATGGTCCATGTCACACAGGGTATGTCTACACCACAATGAAATGCCTGTACCTGGCCCGTGTTAGCAGACTCAGGCTCACAGGGCTCAGGCTGCAATAGAACCCGGGAGTCCTGGCTCCCAGCTCTGACTCCCTGTGGACTGGGGAGCCCCCTGCAGGGTTCAGGGTGAACAGACACGAACTGATTAAATAAAGAAATGACTTCTAAGAAATAACCACAGTTTATTTAATGAAAAAACTCCAAAAAAAGGGGGGACAGCAATTCCCCCAATAAAATGTGTCAAATACAACAGGGGTCTCTCCCCAACCCCAGACAATGATCCCAACGTGGACGGAGTGCGCAAACCAAATGGGAGAGGCACGCACTTATACACACCAGGGGGCTATGTACACAGTGCCCCAGGGGGGACAGATAGAGATTCCCAGCCCACATAGGCCCTGAGGGCCGGCCCAGGCCCCTTCCGGCCCCTATGTACTGGACCAGAGTCCCGCTGGGTGTTCGTGTGGCTCCAGCCTGGAGCCAGAGATCCCTGGGGCCCCACGCAGCTGGGGGACTGCAGGGAGTTTCTGGAGTGATTTGTGGGGACACAGACCGAGATGGGTACCCCACCGGCTCTCATAGAGATTGGGGTGGTCTAGAATGTTCTGATGACTCTGGCTGTGGAAATGTGTGTTGGGATCATGTGGGCTTTAGGTCCCTCTACCCCCAGCCTGAGGGGACACCAGAGCTTTGCTGAGATCTCCTGGGGGCTCTGGAGTGCCTCAGAGCTCTAGCCTAGTGCGCAGGCCTGGGAAACACCCTGTGCCCAGCCCACTGACCTCCCCCTGCCTCATGCCAGAGGCAGCTGCAAGGTTCGGAGCACAGAGGGACAGGGAGCCCTGGAGAGAATCAGGACTGAACAGGCCACGTTGGAATGCAAAAGGCAGAGAACGCCAAGCAAACATGAGACCCCTCTGTGGGGCCAGCGCTGGCTGCAGCTCCTTGTGCTTGGGAGAAACTGCAACCGGGGGGCCAGGCTGCAGCGAGTGAGACCAGAAGATGGATGGGACACACTCGCTCAGCAGGGAACAGCTGGCCTGCAGGGGCTCGCAGTGGGGCACCGGACTGCACTGGCGATTCGGCTCGGGAGTTCTGGTCCCCCCAAGCACCAGTTGTTTGGCGCTCGCCCAGGCCACCTGAGCAACCCTCAAAAGGAATTGCCAAGCCCAGGTGAGTGGCCCACAGTGCAGGCAAGCGCTGTTACAGACACTCGCTACCCGGCTCTATCGCTCGTAGATCCTCTTGGAGCAGCCAGTGGCCGGGACTCAGACACAGGGACCATCCTGCAGCCTCCCTGTGACTGCAGGGGTAGCAAAGCAGCTACTGACTCAGCCAGCAAATAAACATCTTCCTGGGGAAGCCGGGCAGGCCTGTGGGTGGCACTTGTCACAGCCCAGTGACCTTCCTCCTCACCCAGCCAGGCCGGCACAGAGGACAATGGGAAATCAATGGCGGCAGCATGGAGCGTGGTGTTTGTATGTGTGTGTGTGCGGGGCAGGGGGCTCTGCCAGGCTGCTGGTGATGCAGCTGGCTTTATTGCTACCAGGTGGGTGGGGGAAAGCATCTGGAGTCTCATGCTCTCTCTTCTGCCTGCTGCACTGAGCGATCAGGGCTGGGTGCTGCGGGAAGCAGGGTGGCCAGGATGCCAGAGGGCTGGACTACGGCTCCCACCTGCTCTTTAAGACCCCCCCACACCCCGAGAGCGTGGATGCCTATTGGCTGAGGCAGTAGCACTCCAGGCCCATCAGAACAAGGCTCAGGGAGGCACTTTACTGCCCCCTCCTGATAATTGTGGCTCTTTCAGAGCTGGGATCTGGGGCATCCTGCTCATGGCCCAGGCAGGATCCACAGGGCCCAGGACTCAGAAATGACCAATGGGAATTATTGGACACATTCCTGGACCCACCAGATCACACTTCCATGGACTGCGGCTCCCCGGCAGACGTGTGGGGAGGAAAGAGCGGAGCTCACAGTGAGCCTGCATGGGAAAATCCAACCGCTTGGCTGCTGCCTGCTTGGGGCTGGGGGGGTCAGAGAGACAACCGCGCGGGGGGGGGGGGGGGGAGAAGCAGCCCAAACCTGGGGCTTGGTTTAAGGGGGGTTCGTAATGAAGGTGCTGGCTCGAGATGGAGCGGGAGGGATGAAGTGCAGCCAGGAGTGAAACTGGCGTGGGATGGCCAAATGCCGCTTCCTAGCTCCTGCCACACCTGGGTGCTAAAGAACAGGGTCGGGAACTCAGTGCTGTGAGGGGCTCAGGGCTGGGACCCAGCCGCCTGCTGCTTCACTCTTAAAAGCCCAGCCGTGGACTATACCCCCGCCCCCACTACACCCAGGATCTCAGTCTGCCAGGCTCACAGCTGTAATTAACTGGGCCAACCCCAGTGACCTGATCCCTACTGAACCATCCTACTCTGGGCTCAGAGCTGGCCCCTTTTTGGAGCAGACGACATTCGGGGTCCTGGCTTTGGGGAAAGAGACACCAGCTGAAGCACGGCAGCTTTCTAAGCAGCCGTTGGCAGCATGGGGCGGGGCAGAGTTGAGCGTGGGATGTGGGGAGGAGCAGTGGGAAAGCCAAGCCTGCAGCGACCGAGAGCTGGTTGCTCTGGCATATGGGTTTGCTGTCCTGTGGTGCCTGGCTACGCAGCGTGATGTGGCAAAGGTGACAGGCACGGGGAGGTTGGGGGGGGGGCACTGATGCAGTGGGGCAGGGATAAATTTAAGCAACTAGGTCTTGGCAAACATTTAGGAGAGAAACAAACACGAGTGCCCAGGGGATAGTTACACAAAGCTGGAGGTCGGAGCCCGCCCCTGCCGCAGGCCAGGCAAGGCAGACACCCCTCCCCCACCTCCAAACCCCACTGCCCCATCTCTGGCTTCACCAGCAGGGGGCTCCCCTCATGGGCTCATCTTCCAGCTAGACACAAAGCCACCAGTGGCTAGAACAGCTGCAGCATCACACCCCAGGGCTTTCCTCCGCTTGCGAACACGTTGCCTGGAGTGCAGTGGCCCTGGGCATCAGCGAATGCCCACTGCCTCCAGGAGGGGGCAGGCTGTGCTGGAAGGGCCCCTGTGCCCACATGCTATGCCAGGGCAGATGGCAGTGGGGACCCAGCCTGTGGCCTGGCTGCTTGTGCTTTTGGAGAAGGGCTACAGCAGGGGGTTAGGGGTGTGTAGGCCACAGGCGAGGGTGGTGCCGCTGGCCAGCTGTGCCAGACAAAAGCCTTCTCACACACTAAGCACTCCCTGGCTTGGCTGTTCAGTGAGCCACGGCTGCTTCGGGCTGGAGGGGGGAGCGTGTCTCGGGCTGGCTGGGGTCCCTCCCTGCTGCGCACGGGGATCCAGTGCGGTGCACACACCCGCCCAGACACAGACACACACGCAAACGCATGAGGAAGCGGTCGGTGGCAGCTGGAGACAAAGCTGGTGATGGGGGGATGACAGGTTGGCACTGGAGTGCTCCCTCCTCCAGCCCTCCCAGTGCAGAACATACCAACACAGTTACGTAAGGAGAGTGGGATGTAGCCGAAGAGGCTTCCCGCTGGCTGAGGGTTCGGCCTGGCAGGTGGGCGCTGCCCGGCAGCAGGGCGGGCGCTGTCACGCTGGCTTCGAGCCAAAGAGTCCGACGGGGAAGTGCTTGACGTGCGTGGGCCACTGCGCGGCCAGCTGGAAAAACTTGATGTCGCTCCACTCCACCCCGTCGATGGACACTGCAAAGGAACGGGGGAGGTTAGAGCAGGGCCTAGCAGCTGGCTCGGGGTGCAGGGGGTGGCCTGGGGCAGCTAGCCCCTGCTGAGCTATAGCTCCGAGGCTCCTGTGCCCCTAGCCCGCCTATGCTGCCCCCACTGGATGGCAAGTGACACTGTCCCAGCCCTGGAACTGAACAAACAGACTGGATAATTCCCACCTGCCTCCCCAACACTGGTATTGCGGGGTGGTTGTTAAAGCGCTGCCCCACCCCAGAAGTGGCTGCATTTCCACGCTGGACAAGAGACCTCTGGATCAACAGCTGCCTCGCCTCAGAGCTGGTTGTATTTCAGCATCCTTCTATAAATATCCCTGCGCTCCCACCCAGAGGTGGCTGCATCTCAGTGAGAGACGAGGGACCCCTGTATAACCAGCTGCCTTGCCCCAGAGGTAGCTGCACTGCAGAGGCAGGCCTTACCTTTCATCATGGTTTGCTGCTGCTTGGCAGAGCAGATTAGCCGGCTGATGCCCTCAATCACCTGGCTCTTGGAATCCACTTCCTTTTCTTTGGGTTTCTTACTCAGAAAGATGGTGGGGACTGGAACGAGAGGCAGGGGAGCCCGGATTAGCGGGCGGTCAGCACAAGCCCTTTAGAGGGCAGTGCTGAGGGGAGAGCAGCTGGGCAAGAGGCAGGATGTGGCATCCCAGAGGCTGGTGGTGACACATGGACCCTGCACTCAGTGCCCAGCCTCGCCCCAAGTCCTGCCGTGGAGGGATGGAGGAACCGGCAGCCACAGGCTGGGAATGGCAGAGAGAGAACGCCCCCGGCTGGGTGCAATTCGAGCACTGGCTGTTAGAAGTACCTTGGGGCCCTGTGCTCAGCCCCCCAGAGTCTCTGAGGGGTCAGTCAGGAGCCCACGTGGGTGCTAGTGGGTCACATATAGCTCTCAAAGCACTTACAGAGTCTGCGCCCCATCGCGTGTGTGTGTGGGGGGAGGGTTGAGGCACAGGGGTAGTGATGCACCCAAGGTCACGCCGTGAGTGGCAGAGCCAGACCCAGGCATCTGGGGCCCCATCTATTGCACCCCAATGTGTTTCTTAGGGCAGTGACTCAAACCTGGCTCGACACTGGCTCACAGCTCAGAGGACAACAGCTGGTAGCGGGGGGGGCTAGACACCCCAGGGCCAGAGGGCAGCTCCAGAGAGGGGGCTGGAAGCTGGAGTTGGCTGAAGGGGCCTCACCTGACTCCTTCCTGCCAAGCTCCAGACTCGAGGCAGGGCCCTGCACTGCAGCAGCAGGAGCAAGGGGTAGGCTAGGTTTGGCCAGGGAGACACTGTCCCAGCCCAGAGCTGCCAGGAGGGCTGTGGGGGAGCAGAACTTGCCCTGGGAGCCAGAGCAGGACTGAGCTCAGGGCCCCATGCAGAGATGCTGGGAAAGCCTCAGAGACACACACAGGTGCCAACTTCTCCTGGCGCCGGTGGGTGCTTGCCACCCTGACTCAACCCCTGCCCCGCCCCCATTCCAAACCCTTCCCCAAAGTCCCCGCCCCAACCTGCCCTTATTGGACCCCTTCCCCAAATCCCCACCCTGGCCCCGCCTCCTCCCCTGAGCACATTCCCGCTCCTCCCCCCTCCCTCCCACAGCTTGTTGCTGCGAAACAGCTGTTTCGCGGCAGCAAGCGCTGGGAAGAGAAGCGGGGATGCAGCGTGCTCAGGGGAGGAGGCGGAGGTGGAGGTGAGCTGGGGCAGGGAGCTGCTGGTGGGTGCAGAGCACCCACCAATTTTTCCCCATGGGTGCTCCAGCCCCAGAGCATCCACGGAGTCGGCGCCTATGGAGACACATAGCTGCACACCACCACCCTATAGCCATGGCCCCACTGTGAGTCAGCGATGACATGGGGAAAGAACCCAGGAGTCCTGGCTCCCAGGCTCCCCCTCCTCTGGCCAAGGTGGGAGAGGCATTTCAAGGACCTGTAGTGGTTAGTTCAGCAGGCTGGGGGCTCAACATAGCCCAGTAGGCCAACCCCCCCGCTCCCCTCTCCAGCTCCACAGAGCTGAGGCCCATTTCCCAGGCAGGGTGCCCCATGTCCCTGGCCGAGCCTGGGATTGAGGACAGATGGGTTTTGCCTGGGGCGGGAACAGTCTCTGGACTGGATTGTAAACCCTGCACTGCTGGAGCTGCCCCCACATCAGGGAGCCCTGGGGTTCATTCGGCCCCTCCCCAGCCCCGGACGGGGGAAGGGAGCCCTTCTGCCAACACCAATGAATGGTAAAGATGGATTAAATTGTACTAGAGCTGTCAAGGGCCAAGGGCGTGGCCTGAGCCCCCAGGCCAAGCCGCCCCATCACTCAGGGAGGGCCCCCACGCCACGGCCTTCCCAGCCAGCCTGGGGCTAACGCCTTTCCTCTCGACTGACAGACAGCAGCCGCCCGCCCATCTGCGCAGTGGGAAAACTGCAACCCAGAGCTGCACCTTCAGCGAGCCTGAGGCCAGAAGGGTGTTGTGAACCTTCAGCCTGACCCCTGCCTCGCCCGGCCCAGGGAGCCCTGCCTCAGTGTCAGGCAGGAGTGGAGCTTTTACAGAGAGACGTCCTGTCTGGATTGGGAGATGACACGTGCTGGAGAACCTCCCCACCCCCGTCCCTGGGGCAGTTCTTCCAAGGGCGAATCCCCCTCCCTGTTAAACACTGGCCCCTCGGTTCCAGGCGGAATGTGTCAGGCCTCGCTCCCAGCCCTTGGCCTGCGTCTACGCCATTAGAGAGCTTTAGCTTATCATCATGGTCAAGAGACGACTCAGTCCTGGGTCTGAGTACCACCTCCTTCCTACGGGGCATCTCCATTCCTGGCGCCTTGAAGCCACAGCAGCCCGTTCGGTACCATCCTCTGCTGGTCCCTGCGGACGAACAGCTCCTCAGATCCATCCAGGAGACGCATCATCCAGCCAAGAGCTGCTTCCTGCTCTTCTGCCACCAGCTCCCCTTCCAGCGCCCGCACACAGGCAGCGCCCGCTGATCTCGTCAGATGTGCCCTGCAGACCGAATCTGCCTGCCAGAGGTAGCTAGTGGCTGCTGAGCTCCAGTCGTCTCCAATACTTGTCTGCTGGTCACTCAGTCTACCCGTCCTGTCTTCAGAATTCCTCTAGCGCCGTACTCGCGGGACTGCAAGGACATTCCCAGGAAGAAAACCCCAGGCACTATCGGGCTCTTTAACGTAGCAGAGAAGGTGGAACGAGAACCAAGGTGTGAGAGCTGAAGCCGGACCCATTCACACTGGAAATGAGGCATCAACATTCCTAGTGTGGAGGATTAACCATCAGGGGGTGTCTCCGCATCCACCCTGGATGCCTTTGGGGCAAATGCTTTTGTCAAACCCACACGCCTGGGCTCAGGGCAGGAGGTCACCCCTGGGAGTGGGGTGACGTTCTCTGGCCCGGGCCATCCAGGAGGTCAGACCAGATGATCTAATGGGCGCGTCTGGCCTTAGTGTCTATGACCGCATTGTCCGAAAGCTCCTCCCCACCCACGGAAGTACTCGTAGCTGTGAGTGAGTCTCCTCCAAACTGCTTCTGCCCACGTTCTTGCCATGAACTAGACTGCGCGCATGTTCCATTTCTCGCTGTCGGCCGCAGTGAGAAAGGCAGAATCCAGTGCCCAGTGCGAAGGAGCAGGGGCCTGTTTAGACTGGCAGCCTCCCAGTGACACCCCCGCTCAGTCAGCTCCTCCAGAGTATGGGGTGAACAAGGGGGCTGGGAAAGACGTGGCAGTAGCAGAGCCGCCAATGATGGGGAGTGGGGAGAGAGGGGCGCATTTGCCGTTGCCTCCTGAAGAGGGAAGGCAGAGCTGGGTTGCAAACAGCAGCACCTTGCATGCTTAGCCCCGGGCACCCTGCAGAGGGCAGCGTGGGAGCGTCCTGAGGGCACAGCCTTGCCGCTTGCAGCCCCTGGCACTTTTTGTGGGGAGAAGAGGGGCTGGCGGAGCCCCTAGCTGAGAGGAGGTTCAGAATGGGCTTCCCCCTTAGCTAGCAGGACTTCTCTGGGGCCCACACACAGGGCCTAGACAGTCTGCTGCCCCTAGCATGTCCAAGGGATGGGCCAGTTAGTGCCAATTCCGGAGACGACACATAGACAATGTTCCATGGGGACACTGTGATCAGAGGACTTGAGGTCATTACTGCCCTGGGGCCAGATTGGAGGCAGCACCCCTAGAGGGAAAAGGCCCCAGCTTCCATTCCCCACCCTGTCACAGGGGGCCAGTGCTACCAGCCTGACGCCCGTCCATCCCCCGCGCACCAACCTTTCTTGTTCTTCTCTTTGGTGACGACTGTCATGGCCATGGTCCCCGAGGGCTGGCTCTCCCCGCCGCTGGGCAGCCGCGACACCTGCACCGAGCGGAAGACACTCTTGAGGGTGTTCTTGGAGCTGGCATCTCGCTTCTCGCCCTCCTTCCGGCGCTCCGTGGGATGGGCGAGCCAGTAGTCCACCTGCAGGCCAATGACGTCTCCGTAGGGGCTGCTGGGGGACCTGAGGACAGTTGGGAAGCATCAGCAGCAGCTGGGCAGAGCAGGGGTTCACCCCCAAGGGGCAGGACAGTACCATCCACATCACAGAGATGGGGAAACTGAGGCATGGTTGGGAAGGCCCTGCCCAAAGACCTATAACAAGTCAGTGGCAGAGCTGGAAGAGAACCCAGGAGTTCTGGATCCCAGTGCCAGGATACTGGGGGCCCAGCAGAGCAAATTCAGTGCCAGACTCCTGGGCTGACAGCTCCTGGGGGATCCCAATGCCCCCTGCAAATGGTAACTAACTCTGATACATTCAGGAGGCGAGTGAATGCCAGCCTGCTTTGCCGAGGGCACAGGAAGCACAGTAGTGTGACTTGACCCAGAATTAGGTACAGAGCCCAGGTCCCCCTCCTCTAACCCACTAGACCCCATGCCCCTCCCAGAGCCAGGGACAGAACCCAGGAGTCCTGACTTCCCGTGTTCTTGCTTTAAGCACTAGCTCAGAGCGAGCCCCAGATGTAGGACTCAAGAGGACTGCCTCACCCTGCATGAGTGGGGGCACGGGGGCACCAGCCACTCAAGGGCACTCATAGGGAAGGGACCTGCCAGCACCAGGAGCTCCAAGAGCTGGACAGCCCCGACCCCACGATGGCAGAGGCTATTACTGAGCACGTGCCCACAAATTCACTCTACCACGATGGTCTCACACACAACCGGGCACCCGGACGCCAGGGTTCCCCCAGCTGCTGCTGACTCCCTGTGTGGCTAAGCTCGTCCCTTCCCCCAACCAGGCCTCATTCTCCCCAGCTGGAACATGGCAGAAATTATCTGCCCTGTGGGATGCCCAGTCGCAGCCCTGCCCCAGCGGGCTAGGCCCTGCACACACATGGATGGTGCCAATCTGCCCGCCGGGGCATGGGGTTCCTCATTAACGACCACGGGGCCGGTGGCCAAGGCTGCCTCACCCCACAACAGCGAGCCCACTGCTCATGGACGGCGAGGATGGGGGGGTGGCACAGACATCCTTCACCAGGCCGGAGGAAGAGGGGGGGGATGTGGAGGGAACCGTCAGGCTGACCACGGGCGCATCGTCTCCATCTCCTGCCAAGAGAGCAGAGGGGGAATCTGGGGTGAGGCAGGTTCCAGGCCGTGCCACTCAGACTAATTTCTCCCCCAGACCTCCTGGTTCCCCACAGGGCGCCTCGGCCTCACCACAGGGGCTCCCTCCCCACCCACAGGGGCTCCCTCCCCTGTCTCCCCACAGGGGCTCCGTGGCAGGCACCAAGTCCGCAATGCTGGTGCATTCCTCTTCCCCAAGTTCTCATCTCCAGCCGTGCCCCAGTCGGAGCAGGCCCAGGCCCTATTGCAGGTGTGTCAGCCAGGCCCCTACCCACTCTGGGCTGGTGGGAGATGAGCTCGCTGCTGCTGCCAGCCGCCCAGTCACTCCTGTGGTGTGAGAGCTCCCAGACCCTGCCCAGAGGAGGACCTGGGGACGGGGGCGCTCTGGGGGTACCAGGCTAAGGAGCGTCCTGAGCCACGAGGTGCTGTCTCCTCCCTGGGCAGGTTCCACAGCCCTGGTGACTCCCCTTCAACGCCTGAACTCTTGCATTGCATCACCCCCCTGCCCCCCAGCCCAAACGAATTCAGCCCCCAGCCTCCCTGCGGGGATCTGGCCATCACTCCCTGTCCAGCCAGAGCAAGAGGGGAACAAGCCAAGTAGCAGCCTGGAGCTGAGGGAGGGGGGATCCCAGGGGCAGATCCCGTTGCTTGGACAACCCCCAACTCCAGTGGCAGCAGGGGGCAGTAAAAGCCCAGCTGGAAGCGGGTCCCTTGAGCTGAGGCTGGGCTGTGGGCGGAGGGTGAGAAGCGGGAGGATGGGGGGGGGAAGGGGAGGGTGTCTCAGCCAGATGGGGCCTCACCCTGCCTTTAACCAATCAGGTTCCTGGCCCTGCTGACTGCGGAGGGAGCCCTGGGCCTGCCCAGCTCAGCACAGAGCCTAAGAGCAGCTCGGGGAGGTGGGAACTGGGCCCCCGGACTCCCGACATGGCACCAGTCCCAGCTGGCCTGGACCCTGGCAGGGGACGTACCTATGGCTGCAGGGGAATCTTCGATGAGGCCCACTTTAACCACCTGCAATGGGGAGACAGAGATCAGCAATTCAGGCCACGCTGGAAATCAATACTGCCAGCCCGCCCAGAAGGAGCCATTTGAGCCTGCTCCTCTTGGAGCCCCAGAGCCGAGGTTGTCGTTAACCCTTCCTGCACCATGGGAGAAGAGTGTACATCCCCACTCGCGCTCCACCAGCTCCGTGCAGAAATCTAGGTGGATGGGACCCCCCAGGATCTTTGCATCTGGGCTGCCCACAGGCTAAGCACCATGCACCCCTGGGGTGACAGCGAGTGGGGGATGCCCTCTCCTGACCATCAACCCTGGCTGGCATCCCAGTGCCCAAAACAATGGCAGCCTCACCCTCTGAGACATTGTGTTAGAGTGTTTACAATGGTAGGGGAAGGAGCCGCCCTGTCACTCCAGTGCGCTGAAAGTATCCGGACAACAGCGAGCCCCTCCAGGCACTGGGGGCTGCCCTCCCCCTTTGTTCCTTCGCTCAGAGAGCATCACCCAGCCAATGCCCCAGGACACTCTATGCAGAGCCAGTCAGGCTACAGCAGAAGCATTATCCCATTTTACAGATGGGGAAACTGAGGCACAGAGCAGGGAAGTGACTCGCTCAAGGCACCCAGCAGGCCAGTGGCAGACCTGGGAATAGAACTCAGGATTCGTCACTCTCAGGCCAGTTCTCTATCCACTAGGCAGCAGCGAAGGACTGGAAACACTAACTCCAGTCCTGCAAGCAGACCTCTGTGGGGAAGGACACAGCAGAGAGGCTCTGATCACTGTTGATTATTCCCGAGGTTTAACCCTCGCAGGCCCATGCTCCTAGAAGAGGCCCAACCCTGGCATGTCTCTCCTCTGGGCAGCCTGGGGCCTGGGCGGAGGCCCTCGGTTTCGGCCGGCCTGCCTCAGGGCCCAGCAAGCTCGGAGCAGCAGTCCCAGCGCTCTATGGGGAGAAGGGACTCTTGTGCAAAAGTCACTGCATTCCCTGCTCAGGGGGCGGATGGCGCCCCCGGTGGCCAGCAGAGCTCACACCCCTCGCAGCCACTGCAGTGAGTCTGGGGCTGAGCAGCATGATCCAGGCCCTCTGGGTGTCGGAGACGCAATGGGGCTGGCACACCCCGGAGAGCCTGGCTCTGGAGCGGTTTTGCCCGCGTGGATCCCACGACAGCAGAAGTCCCGAGAGTTACCTGCTTACCAGGGAGTGGGATTAACCCCCAGAAGAACTGACCCAGGGCCAGGGCAGGGGCGTTAATTCCAGTCTGCTCTAGCACCAACACTGATGGGCTGGAGGCAGGGAGCCCTACCCTGAGTGAGGCAGGGCTCAAACTGGAGGGTCACAATGGGCCTTGCCCCACCCCAGCGGTGTTCCTGGGCCCCCACTGGAGGGGCCCCAAGGAGAACTAGATGCCCAAGGGGACAGCCTTACCCCAATGAAAGGAATGAACTTCTGATAGGAGTCTTCGTCCGGGCTGCGGGGAGAGGAGACGAGTGTTAGGGTCTGCTGGGGGGTGGGCGGTGAGCAGGGGCCCATCGGGCAGGGAATGCCTCACCCTGCATGCATGAGGAGCATCCGAAGCTCGCCGGGTTGAATGATCCCCCCCGCCCCACCACATTACTGACAGCGACCACGGTACAGCTCCCACCTGATGAGGCGGGTAAGTTCCCGTCCCCATGCCAGAGGGGCTGGGACACAAATGGAACTGGCACTCCAGAAACACCCACATTCGGGGCAGCCTTGAGAGAGGTGGAAACAAGACAAGGCACGGAGAGGGGAAGTGATGTGTCCGAGGTCACACACTGAGTAGTGGCCAAGCCAGGACGAGAACCCAGGAATCCTGGTTCCCAGCTCCCTGCTCTAACCACCAGTCTTCACTCCCCTTCCCACTCCCAGAACAGGGACCAGAACCCAGGAGACCCGATCCCAGCCGCCTTGGCAGTGATCTTTAACAGCTTTGCTATCCCAACTGAAAGGGTCTTTTGGGTGCCTGTAACGTGCGACCAGCCCCCTGCTGCAGGAGAGTTGCCCAGGCGACACTTACAACTTATGCTTGCAAGTCAGCATGGCCTCGGCCACAGGCAGCTGGTGGGTCGTGCTGGCTCCGCCCACATACTGCACGATGCGGCCCACCACATCGAATGGCTCTGGGGGCAGAGGGGAGAGAGGGGTGTGACCAGCAATCCCCACAGAGCCCGCTCCCTGCCTCCTTGTCCCCGAGCCCGCAGCAGGGGTGAGCCGCACAGCAGAGCCAGGGCAACCCCCGCTGGCTGAGTGGCGGCAGAGGAGAGGGTGCTCTCGTTGCAGAGGGGAAGGGGGTGTGTGGGTCAGAGGGGATTCTGCCCCAGGCAGGGGCAGACGAGGGAGAAGCAGGTGGCCAGGCAGCAAGGCTGGAGGGCCAGAGCTTATGCTGCAGTAGGAAGGGGGCAGGACACGTTCTCACCCAAAGCTCCCGCTGGCCCCACTGGAGACACCCTCCTCCCCCTCACTGCACACCGGGCTGGAGCTGTGACCCCTTCAATGACCCCTGGTGCTGGGGGCAGGCCCCAGGGACTAAACCAGGGCTCAGGAAGGAATTGGCCAGGCCTGCTCTGTGCAGACAGAACAGCCATTGCCATAGGGGAGCCCAAGCCACATCGCAACAGCCGGGCCCACCCCTACCCCACAGACCGTGACCAGCTCTAGCTGCTCCCTCGCTAGACCCTGGGGAACAGCGACCCACAGCCCTCCCTGTCCAACAGCACGGGGGCCATGGACACAGTGCTTGGTGCTGCACGGCCCCTCACCTGTCCCGGGGGGCTCGGCCCTGCCGAACAGCTCCCTCCAGGCGGAGTCCAGGAACGTGCAGCTGTACCTGCTGTCCACCGAGCCCAGGTACTTGGCTACGGGGTGGGAGCCTGCGGAGGAGAGAAAGGGGGGTATTGTTCTAGCGCCCCCTGTGGGGGTTCTTTGCTGTGCACTACAGTGCCCACAGGAGGAGTCCTTCAGCCAGGTGTTTCCGAGGGGCATGGGCAGCGCCCCCTACAGCCCCAGGGATGCTGTTACAGGAGCGATGGTCTAGCTGTCCTGTGGATGCCATACCCGAGACTCCCACCCATCCTGACGGGCCTTTACGCAGCTCCATAGCAACGCAGAGACCTTTCCCAGCTGCTGTGTTGGTATCCCCAGCAGGAGGTGGCCACCACCCAGCGGGCACCCGCTACAGACCCAGATGTGCTTTGCTCAGCCCCCCCTCTGTGCACCCCTGGGTGTCAGCATCGGACCCAGACCCGTGGCTTAGCCACACTAACAGGGAGAGGCTAGAACAAGGCCTGCGCCGACAGCCTCACTCTGGCTGCAGGGGGGTCAAGTAGGACTCGCGCCAGCTGGGCGGGGTCTGGACAGAGGCACCTACCCAGCGGGACGATGAGGAACCGCATGTAGCTAAGCCAGTCTGGGGTCTTGTTCGCCAGCTGCTTCACAAAGAAACGGAGGATGGCACTGAGGTAACTCTGCCCCCCCACAGCCACCACCTTCACGGGCCGTGGCACGGAGGAGTTGCAGTTGCAGCTGGAAAAGAAAGGACAATGGGAATGTGTGTGCTTATTGCACCCCTCTGCCTGCAAGATACGATGCTTAAACACGCTAGGCAGTGAGTCCTCGCCTGGCACTGAGACCTGATCATCTCTGGGCTGGGGCACCGGGGCTGTTTGTACAGGGATCCGTCACCCTGTGCTGAGATGCAGCCAGCTCTGGGGTAGGACACAGGGGCCATTCATATAGGAGTCCCTTGGCCAGCGAGGAAGACAGTGAGTGCCCCTCCCCATACACTGAGGTAGGCAGTACAGGCACGGAGGGCTGGTGTTCCTGCCAGGCTGCAATGCACCGAGTTGATGAGCGGCTGCTATTTCAGGCACTGCCGTGCCCAGCCGTAATTACCATGCCAGGGAGCAGGCAGTAAATCCCAGCAGAGTGCTCCAGCGGGACTCGCAGATGAAAAGCTTTGCCCTGAGCAGGGCAGCAGCCCCTGGAGCAGTGACGTCAGCAACCTGCCAGCTAGACAGAGCGGCTGCCGCCCGCACTGAGGAAAGGCCCCTCTGAGGGAGGAGCCAGCAGAGTCCGCGCAGCGCCTGGCATTGCTGCTCTCTGCCACATGGAGCATCCTGGGGGTCCTGACGCCGCTCCAGCCTCTCTCAGCCCTGGGACCCAGCGTGCCCCCACCAAGCTGTGGAGGTGGTTCTGGGAGCAGCTCCCGAGGGCTCAGCCCCCTGCCAGGCCCAGCATATGTGCTCAGGACCAAGGACCCCTCCAGCATTGCTAATGCCCAGCACGTCCACGGGCCTGGCGCCCTACAATCCAGCCCAGCACTGCGCCTCTACCTGCTGATCTAGGGCAGCTGCAGTTAGACGTGCCACATAACAGCCATCACTAGAGGGCACCAGAGAACCACCAACGTCCTTTAGGCAACTAATAGGGCCAAAGAAAGGAGCTACCAAATGGCTTGGGGAAAGCCTGTCCCCAGGCGAGGGAAGAGATCAGCGCTACAGTGCAGTGTCATGGGCCCTCCCAGCTATGCCATCCTAGACCCCCT
The DNA here is from genome assembly GCF_013100865.1 of Trachemys scripta elegans. Taxonomy (NCBI): domain Eukaryota; kingdom Metazoa; phylum Chordata; order Testudines; family Emydidae; genus Trachemys; species Trachemys scripta. The sequence continues at coordinate 29,237,320 of NC_048304.1, forward strand.
CCCTGTATTTCACTAGCCCCTCTGCTCCCCTTTTCACCAGCATGCAACTGCTGGTGCAAGAGCCTTCTCCTCTGCAGTTCCTCCCCATCTCACCTGCCTGAGCTGACAGCGTCTCCTCTCCCCTCCTCCGCCAAGCAGAACAATGCTAGACCTCTTCCTTCAGGAGTGTAAGTGGCTGCGGGCATTGCCAGCCTCCACGACCTCAGTACTCAAATCCTCCTTCGTGGGGGCCACCAGATTCAAGGCCTGGACCACAGGCATGAGAGCAGGGGAGTGATTTTGCTGGAAGCTGTGACCCCAGGGGATTCTGTTACAGCCTGCGATAGCAGGAACAGGACTTGATGGCCCAGGGGGCCCTTTCTAGTCCTATGTCCAAATGCAAAGAGGGCAGGGATGTTCACGCTCACACAGGTTGTCCTCTCCCGGGGAAAGGAGCGTGGGCCCAGGTTTCCCAGTCAGACAGACCCCTGGGGGGAGGGCTGCAGGCTGACAGGGTTTGGGTGATCTGTGGAGGCAAGCAATGGGCTTCCAGCCTTTCTTGCATTTTTCTGATCTAACCATCCAGGTTTGCTTTCGGCACCTGTCCCTGCAGGATCTGATGCACAAAGGCAGGTGGGAGAAACAAACTTTCAATTATCTACTTCAGAAGAATGTGAAGTCGGAGCGTTTCTGAAGGTCTCCGTGGGTGCGCTGGAGAGGTGGACTGGGAGCTCACTCCCCTTTGGTGACGGGAGGGGGTGGAATTGTTAGGAAAGAACATTTCTCCCAGCTGTCTGTAGAGCATCTAAGGCCTTGTCTACACTACGTGGGGAGATCGATCTAAGTTACGCAACTTCAGCTACGTGAATAATGTAGCTGAAGTCAATGTACTTGGATCTACTTCCTGCGGGGTCCACACTATGCAATGTTGATGGGAGACGCTCTCCCGTCGACTCCCCTTGCGCTTCCTGTTCAGGTGGAGTACAGGAGTCGACAGGAGAGCAATCTGCGGTCAAGACATGCTAAATCGACCGCTGATGCATCGATCACCACGCATCGATCCCCCAGGAAGTGTAGATAAGCCCCAAGTTGCAGGTGTTACTACGTCCTGCCCGTCTGACTCAGCCTGCCCCTTTTTTGGTACCTGGACTGGTAATTCTTTTACTAGCTCTCCAGTTGCCCATAGAGTCTCCTGGAGAGAGACAAGGCCGATGGGACCTGACTTTCTAACAGGCACATTTTGGCTTGGTTTTTTCAGGGAAATCTTTCATATCTTTCTACATCTTAAATAACCCTCAAGCTCCTGTCTCTCTGCCGTGCAGGCGGAAGGAGAGATGGCTCTATGGAACAGTTAGCCGCCTGCATTACAATCGGCTCACCTGAAAACAGCCCCAGGGAACAGACAGCATTTTAAGTGTGAAGACGGGCAGAAAGAGTGGGTAAAAATAGCCCGGCTACATCCCCAGCCAGCTGCTGCTGAGTCACGCTGCGGCGGTCACTGAAAGGCCTGCGTACCTACACTGCTGGCAGCATCTGCAGAGCACCTCTGGCTGCAGGGAAGCAGCCCCGTGGCGGATCTGCTGGCAAGGCACGACCTGGGTTAGGAGCAGAGCCGGCTGGGGAGCAGTGGAGATTGCAGACTGTAGGCAAGGCCTACGCGGCTCCACCTGTGCATGAAGCAGGCTGGGGTTTGTCCCTCAAATACCACAGTATTCAGAGTCATAGGCAAGAGAACCATGGAAAGACTCCAGCCCTCACGTTCCTGCACTATGAACTAAGTATCTTACACATTTGTGGCAGCCTTCACCCTGCAGGCCCCTGCTGTGCTATACACCACCGCACGAATCATCCACTACTGGAATGCAGCCTTCTCTGGGGTGGAACGCAGCAGCTATTATATAGAGATAGTTCATCTAGCAAGGAAATGCAGCCAGTTCTGGAGAGAGATGCGGGGAGGGAGTTATACAGGGAATGTTTGCCCAGCAATGAAATGCCTCTGGGGTGGGGCAAGGGGCTGTTTATAGAGGGATCCCTTGCTGAGGGCTGAGATGCAACCAGCTCTGGTGTGGAACACAGCAGTCAGGGATGTTTTAAATGGGTGGAATATAATTATCATGCTGGACTCTGGGCAAGACCCTGGGAGATAATGGGCAGGAACATGATACCGTCAGGAGCCCTTGAATGAACACAAATGGCCAGGATCTTATTTCCCATCTGAAAACAGCATCTCAAGTGGCACAGGACTAGCATCACCCTGGGTCAGTGGTTCAGTCCTGGAGCCGAACGAAGAGCTCCCCCTACTGGAACAACAGCCCTTCCTCCTACTTCACCACACTCCCAACTACTGCCCAGTCACTGGCACCAGGAGTAGCCTGGAGGAGAGCACCCCTTACTCAGGCCCCCACCCAACTCCCTGCGGGAAGCCGCAGCCAGCACATCCCTCGCCCGCGCTGCTTCCCGCCGCCCCCATTGGCCCGGGACGGCGAACCGCGGCCAGTGGGGGCTGCGATCGGTCGAACCTGCCGCGTCAGCAGGTAAATAAACTGGCCCGGCCCGCCAGGGTGCTTACCGTGGCGAGCCGCATGCCAAACGTTGCCGACCCCTGTCCTAGTGCCATGCTGGGGCTTGCATTGACTGTGAGGGAAGAGCACCCCCAATTGAGCTCCTGCCCCACTCCCTGCAGCACAGCGCCCCCTAGCACCACACTGAGGCATTGGTTTGGTATCAACTCCGAGGGGAGAGTGCCCTCTAATGAACCTCCAACATCACTCATGCCACACTTTGGTTTTGCCTAGAGGCCTCCCATTCCAAGCACTGACCTGGCCTCACCCTGCTTAGCTTGCGAGAGCTGACTCATAATCCCCAGCAGGGTTAGCTAATAGAGCAACTCCACCATACTCATATCGATGGGAACCATCTGCCCCCAGTACTGGGACCAGAGGGCCACCATCCTTTACTCACTATCTCTGGATCCTGGTGAGGACAGCGGACAGGACGGCCTGTACTTCCACGGTGGAGCACGTGCACACGACTGGCTTCTTCTGATCCCGAAGCAGCTCGGCCACATACTGGCAAGGAGAGGAGGAAAGGTGAGCACAGCATGCCTGTGCGTATGGGAGCAAAGGGATCGGTTACAACACCTGCCACGCAATGCTCCTCCTCTGTGCTTAGCAACCAGAGTCCCTGGGGAGAGGTGGGTAAGCGTGCACCCCCCTGCGCTAGCTGGCTGTTCCTGCCGAGGGCCGGCAGGCTGTGGGGGCACAGACAGGACAGGTGGCAATGGCCACGGGGTGTGCGTTCATTCCAGACTGCCAAGGGCCAGGAGTGCTGTGCCTGCCTAGTGAGTGGGAAGTGGCAGCTGTGAGGCAGCAGAGGCTGGTTTGCTCGGGGCTTGGCAATCTCAGGTGTGAGATCAAGGCAAGTCAAGGGTCACAACGACAGTGCTGGAGACTCCCCTTCATGGCTTGCAGAGGCATGCTGCCTACAATGCCCACGCAACAGGCGCCGGTGAGGGACCCGCCCGAGGGCAGGGGAAAGGAGTCAAGGTCTCTCCACAGAGTGTGCAAAGAGGAGTGGGCCTGTCAGCTGCAATTCAGAGGGTGCTGTGTACTCTGGGAGCGCCTGTGCAGGGCGGGAGGACTGGGCCTCGACAGGTGCTTGGTATTGCAGTGAGGAGGGCTGGCGAGGGACACGCAGAGACCCAGAGCCGTCGGAGCACACGCTTGCCCTGGTCTGGACTGGAAAAGATCAGCATCCGCGCCAGAGCTTCCAGCCCACCTATAACCACAGCTCGGGGAGACTCCATGCCAAGTCAAGGGGGATGCTCAGATGGGATTCAAACTCTGCCACCCAGTCACAGCAGCAGCATTAATGCTCACCTGTGGGGCAGCCAACCCAGCCCCTCCCCCTGGCATTTCCCATTCAGCCCCTGCCCCAGCTCAGCCCAGGCAATGCCCTGCACTTCCATTGCTCGCACAGACCGGAGGACCACCTAACAGGCTCCCCTGCCGGCACCGGCTCCCCGCAGAGGCTGGCTCCAGGCGCCAGCCCCTCTGCGGAGCAGCCAGTTCCACTCCCAGGGCAGCAGGGCTCCGAGGGCCCGGGTGACCCGAGCTGTCACTCAGTTTGCATTGGACAAGGCAGGCACTGTGATGGCAGCAGAGCCCAGAGACTGGCAGGGAGGGAGATAGGCCTCATCCCCTCGCTCAGGGCTGAGGCACGTCAACGGAAGACAGGGAAAGAGAGGGGCTTCATCTCCATGGGTCATTGCCACCCCTGCCCAGCAGCACTTGCAGGGTCCCATCCCAGGGCTGGCCTCCCTACCTGGCCTTGCCAATCGGCCGCATTCACCAGGATGATGTTCTCGGGCAGGGCCGTGTCCGACACCAGGATCTGATTCAGCTGGTCATAGACGATCTTGCGAGGAATCTGTTGGGGAGGTAGGGCAAGGGGAGGGCTAAGTCTTGGCAGGGCACAGGTGACACACACTGAGCTGGGCCAGAACCCTGGAGGTTCCCCTGGTGAGCTGCTGTTACCAGGAGCCCGGCCCTCTGCCTTTCCCTCAGCTCTGCATATCCAGCCACCTGCCATGAGGCCCCTGCCGCCCCCCAGCACAGCAGGGAGAGGAGGGAAAGCGACTCCGGCAGGGGGAGTTCAGGGAGGGAGATCCATTAGCTGAACTGGAACGTGGCCAAGACACATTCTGTTATACACAGTGCCTAGGATCTGTGCGGGCACGACACAACAGTACAGATCATCTGGAAGATGGAAAGCTACAGCACAAAGCGTCCCCTAGTGCTGCGCTGGGGCATTGGAGCCAGGACTGACCCAAGGGAGAGTGCCCCCTACTGAGCACACACACCCCCTACTGAGCACTGCACTCCCTAGTGCTGCACTGGAATCAGCACTGACCGAAGGGAGAGCACCCCGTACTGAGCATCCCCTCCACCCGCCCCAGCACTGCACCCCCAATGCCATTGCTTCAGTACAGTTAGAGAGAAGCTCCCCATTGATGTCGCTCATTGCAGCCCCTGGCCCTCTGTACAGGACTCCCAGGCAACCGACCGTGTTTGACTAGATCTGTGATGAGCTCCCAGCTGTAGGTGGTGCAGGCTGGGATCACCTCTCCATGGAGCAGTGCCTGGGGTTGCATTCACATCACCTGTGTGCTATGGCCCAGGTCCGGGGACCTCTCGCTGTCCGAGCTGTTGGTCCGTTCGCTCAGGGGCTTGGAGAGCTGTCTCTCCTTCAGCGGGGTGCTTCTCTTCTGCCGGGGCGTGTGCGCGGCACCTTCCATTTTGCTGCAGCAGACAAAGGACAGTGCTGTTGGCCTGGTTCCCTGGCATGGCACAGCATCCAGCTCGGAGAGCAGGGTCCTTCCCCCACGCACCAGGGTGTCTCATTGCAGATACACACACAGGCCCCGCTCAGGTCTGAGCCACGCCCTGGGGCTTCTGTGAGCGTTTGCACCAGGACAACGCTTGTCCGCTGGCAAGGGAACAGAATGGCATGGCCAGGTGACGGGTTTCCTGGCACATTGTCAAGAGTGGGAGCTGAGCAACACTGCTGGGTACAACCAGGACTGGGTGGGCTGGTCAGACACAGGGCGAGCCCACGTACAGTCTGTAGCCAGCACAGGCTGAGAGGGAATCCCAGGGGCGGGCTGTCCCCCCTCCTCTACCAGCAGATCCAAGGCGGGCTCCTAGCCAGGAAGGTGCCCACCCTTTGCCAAGGGTTCAGAGGGCTCTCTGCCATGATCCGGATTACTCCAGCAATCCGAGAGCAGCAGAGGGGGCTGTGCTAGGTGCTGGGGCTCGATCACCACAGGAATGCAGAGCCCACCAATGGCTGACGGGTTTGGCATCTCTCCTGGAGCACCGAGACCCTGAAGGGGTGAGGACCATGCTGTGCAAGCCTTGGACATACGAGCTTACAAACCAAGACAACAAAGCAACATGGGGGGCGGGGGACCCAGAACATGGCCAGTTTAGAGCACAAAACTCCACGCTCCTGCCCACACCCTCCTCCCTCAGTAGGGCAAGACGGGCATGCTCTCCAGCCCAGGCCCCTGTGGGATGAGGTTGGCATTCACACCAGCTTACACTCCCCCCACAGAGCCGGGGATAGAACCCAGGAGTCCTGGCTCCCAGCCCCCCGCTCTGACCCAGTAGACCCCACTCCCCTCCCAGAGCTGGGACAGAACCTGGGAGTCCAGATCCCCAGTCCCCTGCTCTAACCATTAGACCCTGCCACTGCATTCACTGCATTGCTAAGGGATATTTGCCAGTTCCCCCATTAGAGAATGCCACTCCCCTGAAACGTGACCTTGGTTCAGATGGCCCCACCTTACTGCACAGCCCAGCTTGGGTACTGGAGTCCCAGCTCTTCCTTCACGGACTAGAATACCGTTTTAGTCCTTGCTCCTAGATTCAGACGTGTGAAGGCCAGAACGGCTCGTTCTGATCGTACAGTCTGAGCTCCCCACCAGGGGCCAGCCCAGCCAGCTGATCTCCGTTAGTGCCCGAGAGCCAGCCAGCTCCGGGGGGGAGGAGAGGTGGAATGTTATCCAGCTCATGCCCTCCCCACCCCCAGAAGTTCAGACTCCCCCCTGCTGGAGGTGCGAGAGCCGGGAGCTCGCAGTGCTGGCAGGCAGGAAACCAGAGATTTTTGCTTGTAAGCCTAGCAGCAGCGCTCCCAGGAGCCCGAGGACACAGCCCCCTCTGCTGCCACCTGACAGCAATTAAGCAAAGGCATTAACTCCAGGACAAAGCAGCCTGGCGCTTTGCTCCAAGAAGGCACTGCTCAGCGTCAGAGTGCAAGCAGCAGCTTCAGCACTATCAGGGAGACTGGGGGGCGGGATATCGATGGCTAAGCGCTTCCCACCCCCCCATAGCATCTGGGAGCGGGGCCGGCATGGCGAGCCTGCGTCACACGCTGAAGATGCACTTTTGGCAAAGCAGGAGGCAGATGGGGCAGGTTTCCACGGGAACAGAAAGGCCTTTGAACACACTAGGTATGTGGATCCAGCCTTTCACTCAGTGCAGCTCCAGCTCCCCTTCACAGCGGGAGAGGCCTAGTACCCACAGGAGATGGGGGCCCCACACCATGCAGTCAAAAGTTCAAATCCAGCCACGTTGAGATTGAGCCCCCAGCACTGGATGGTCTGTGGGCAGAGCCACGAGGCATCACCACCTCTCTGGCCTGGGATGGAATGGGCAATAACAGACCAGACCAGAAAACTGGCCAGGGGAAGATGCCTAATGCTGGGAACTGGATGCAAAATGCCACACAGTCCTCTGAGCGCCCAACACCTGATATGCGAAACTGAGGCGACATAGTGAGAACCACACATTCCAAGGGCAGAGCCAGAGATGCAACCCAGGCCTCTTGACTCCTGCAACATCCCCTTTCTCTCTGGGAGGGTCTCAGGCAGCTCAGGTGCAACACACCAGGTTGTTCTGGCAGGGAATCTCAGCAGGGCTGTAACCAGCAGTTTGCTTTACACCTCTCCAGTTCAGGGCCAACTCATTGGAGAGCACAAGGCAGGGGTTGCCTCTGGGGGGCAAACCCCACTGATCCTGGTGATCTTGTCCCCCAGCCTGCCAGTGTGCGACATCAGTGACCTGTGACAAGCGAGGGATAGGCACCCCCGGGGTTCTGGGGCTGGAGTGACAGTTCGAGTAAAGCCCGCAGAGAGCCTGTGTTCAGGGAGAATTCAATAAACCAGTTCTAGAAAAGAAATCGAGTTCCACCAGCTGTGAGATCAAGGAGCCTCCTCCCTGGGTGACGAGCAGGATCTGAACCCCAACCATGCAGAGTGCTGAGGAAAGGGGCCCGTGTGGGAATGGACAAGGAGGTGGAACCTGTCTATTAAGAGCTACATCAAGACAGGTCATGGAAGGGGAGCAGTGGCTGGTAGCTATCAGCCTGGCTAGGAGCCAACTCTCTAAAGGGGAAAAGGGAAATGTCCTATTCTCTGCTCCCTGAGCCAGCCAAGCCCCCTGCCCTGGGCTGGCCTAGAACCAGTGCCCCCTAGAGGCAGTCACCTGCTGCCCCATGCCACCCATGTCTCCCAACCCTGGTTTCAAAGCAGGCAGCTTACCTGGGTGATGCCATGCTCTGAAGCTCCCCCTTGCTGCTCTTCATGGGTGTCTTGACTTTTTCGGGGATGATTAACATGGTGCTGGAGTCTCCGAACGTGTCCTGCTCGCTCGCTTCCTACGGACACGGGGAGGGAACAAGGAGGCTCCAGAGCTCATTCTGGCGATCAACAGCTGGGGCCCTAATGGGCGACAATTCGCAGCCAAAAGCCACTGACTATGTCGTTCTAAGCAGCCACTGACTTTAGGTGCCAACTTGAGACAAGTTGGGCTCCACTGTCAGGGGGGCTGTGTCCCCCCATCCTGAGCTCAGCTTTGCGGCACTCTACCCACTAGGCCATGCTGCCTCGAGGGGCAAACAGGCACCAGCGCAGGGTGTTACCTTGGGCATGTGAGCACCCCCAAAAGGGAGAGGCCTGTACGTGCCACGTCCCCCTGGCTCCAGCTCCTAAGCCAGGAGGAACACTGAGGGGAGAGTGGGCCAGCGCAGCTGGGGCATGTTACCAGGGTGTCTATTTCGCTGAGGCTGTCGTCCAGGTTTTTACTCCGCGAAGGTTTCAACTTGTCCCCGACGGCTGCGTCCATCTGAAAAAAAAGCCAAGGGCAGAAGGATTGGGGAGTTACAGGTCTGGGGCAGCTGCGCTCGCCCCCCCTCAGCCACCCCAGGGCTGCTGCTCAGAGCCACTGGCCCAGCTGGGATCCCAACTGTGCTTCCCAGCTCATCCCCGGAGTCCTGCCCCCTTGGCTGAGTGCTCCGTCGAGACGGTGAAGCTCTTTGGGCAGGGTATGAAGGGCCAGGCCCACTCTGGGCATCTCCTGGCAGCACTGCCACTGTGCTGAGCAGGAACGCCTCACAGCCTCCTTGGGCTTCACTGCCCATCTGCTTGTGTCCACCGGCCGGCTCCTGGTTGACACTGGACTGGCGGCTCTCAGTGTTCGTACAGCACCTAGCGCACTGGGGTGCTGGGCCATGAGTGAGGGTACTGTGTGTTGGTGATTACAGATAATCAGTGCTGATAAGTAGCAGCTTGGCCTTTTACAAACACTAGTGTTAGAAAACCCAGTTTGTATGTGCTGGGCTCTAGGGAAGCAAACTCTGCTTAGGAGCTGGGGAGCACCGCGGTGCCAGAGGGGAGACCCCATCGCCCTTCTGTGCACCAGAACTGCCTGGACTGAGGGAGGGTTGGGGGCAATTCCAAGGGGCCAGGATAGGTGCTGGCTAAGATTTTAGTGACTACGAGGCACAGGCAGCTGCCCCTTGCACTGACAGGCCGCGCTGCTCTGCCTCGGCCACTGAGCCAGTCCCCAGGCCGAGCGGAACACAGCACTTCAGCACTGCTCAGGGAGGAGCGGTCACCTGCCCGCGCCCAGCACTCCCGCAGCCACCTGGCTCCAGCAGAGAGCACAGATCCTGCAACTGCATTCACATGCATTGGAAGTCGAGGTCACGTACCAGCTGCGAATCACCTAGGCCTATGTCCAGCACCCCCCGCTGGAACACGGGACCCACTCCCCCCCTCTGTGATTACTCACCGGGCTGGTGGCATCTTTGCCCAGGCTCCCCTTGCTGTTAAGGCTTCCAATTTCTGTCTGGGAGCTGGACTGAGACATTCCCTCGAAGAAAGGCCTGGCAGGGAGAGATGCAGCGGGTCAGGGAACAAAGTGCTGCTGCAGACCCTGGCCCAGGGTGAGGAGAGGATCAGAGGGATTCAAGCCTCTGGGATGGCCTGTGCGAATCCCGGGCGTATTTCAGTGCCTACGGGCCGGCCTGCACGGTAGAAACTTTGGCTGATATTTGAAGCCCCGTTTCCTCCCACGGTTTGCACTGCTCTGCAAGAGGCCCTCCAAACTGGCACAGGAGAGCTCAGCAATGGGTGCTAGCGCAGGGCTCCCCGTCCCTTCCAGGTTCTCTGGCCTGTCTCAGCTACGGAGCATCAAACGCCCCAGCCTGGTTTGGAGCGACAGGCTCACCTTTCCCACAAGGGACTCTCCCACCCCTGGAAATGCTGCAGGGCTGCCAGGCCCCCTCCCAGCTCCAAGCAGGGAAGGTTGGGGGCTGGGCAGACACACAGCAGGCCTCGTCTGCATGAGAAAGCTGAGACAGCATCACTTACAGACGGAACCGCTCTAGCTAGTCTGGTGCCAAAGGCCCTGTGGCCACTGCAGCTCAGGTGGACTGGGAACAGAGTTAATTCAAACTGAGATCAGAGAGTGCCCGCGTGGGGATTTGCGCTGATCTCCCTGACACCATGTGAGTGTGTGTGCCGATCAGCCTCGCTCTGGTACCAGAGGGGCCTATGCCAGGTAAGCCTGAGTCCCGGGTCACCCACACAGCTGCAGCACCGCAACGACAGCTGATTTCACCCTGCAGGAGTCCAGTCAGCACAGAAGCCTGCAAGGCTGCTTTGGGCTAAGCCTGGCTTCTCTCTGTTCGACTCGCGTTGGTTCATTTCCTGGGAGCACTAACCCCATCGCACCAGAGTGAAACGGATATGAGTCCACACGCAAAAGCCGCAGCGATTTCCCGCAACCCAGTGCGACGTCTGGGTGTAGACAAGCCCCTGCGAACGGGTTACAGCTAAATCGCAACAAGGCCTTCTCTTACATCCAGACAGCCTGGTGCCCTGGCTTCCATTCACAGCTTCAGTCACACTGGTCCCCGGGAGAAACGTACAAAGCCATCCGTCTCACACGCCTTCCCCAGGAGGCGGGGGAGCTGAGCTACAGAGAGGGGACGGGCGCAGCTGCCACGGCCCTTGGGTGGCAAGACTGGGGCAGGACAGAAGCAGGAGTCCCAGCATCTCATCCCCTGTTGTAGCCACTGTGTGGCCAAAAGCTTCTACACAGTCAGGTACAGCTCAGTGCTGCTGCTCCGGTGTTTGAACCCTATCCCACCAGGCCTTGAGCCCAGCAAGTCCATGTCAAACTCTGGCTCGCGGCCCTAGGGAGCCACATGGCATCAGGAACGCAGTTGGGGCCAATCAGAACCAGGCTGGTTTTTAGGAGAGCAGCAGTGCTGCGCCAGGGCTGGATCAGAGCAGTGAGGGCCGGGGGAAGCAAGGGACATGAGGAGCTGCAGCGATGCTGAGAGCTGGGCAGCGCGGGGACAGCAAGCACCAGAGTCAGGGGGGCGAGATCACTGGCTTTGCAGGGGGAGAAGAGAGCACAGCTCAGGTGCTGGAAGGGGGGGGGGGGGGGTTATTGGTAGGGCTAGACTGGCAGCCCACACTTGCTTTGGGAAGGGGAGTGTGTGTGTGTGTGTGGGGGGGGGGGGGGCTCAGATTGCTATCGGTGCCTGATTAGGCACGTGTGACGCTGGCCTTGGCTGTGACTCACACAGAATATGGCCCGCGATCTAAGCAGCCACTTTTCCACAGCCACTGACCAACCTGTCAGGAACAGTGGGCCCATTTGGCAATGCTGGAGAAGGGCCCCCATGCCCCTGCGATGGAACTGCACTCCCCGCAGACCGCCATGTGGGTAAGGCACAGGGCTGGAAGTCAGGACTCCTGGGTTCTCTTCCCAACTACGGGAAGTGATTGGGGTCTAGTGGGTTAGATCAGGGCGCAGCTGGCAATGAGGATTCCTGGGTTCTATCCCAGCTCTGGAAGGGGAGTGGAGTGGAGTCTAGTGGTTAGAGCTGAGGTGCTGTGAGCCAGGACTCCTGGGCTCTGGTCCCAGGTCTGGGAGGGGAGGTGTGTCTAATGGTGAGAGCAAAGGAATGAGCTCCTTACCGGGGTCTATGAAGCACCGTGACTGAAGCACCATCACTGTAGGCAGACGGCAGGAATCCTGCACATGTCAAATACTCTGCTCTGCTCAGGCTGTCTCTCAGAGTGCCCAGGGGCTCGCGAGGGCAGATGTGGTACGGGGCTTTGACTGGGGTGTTGAGGGGGGGACACCCACAGGAGAAGGGTCTGCAGCAGCAGTGGCTGGCGTGCATGAGCAAAGCAGGGCAAGAAACAACCTAGCTGAACATAACAGATCACTCCTCTCATCCAGGCATCTCCAAGGGCTGCACAAATCCTAATTAATCCTCAATTCCCAGGGGACGGCGTGTGACACCAGTCTCAGCTGCAGGGAAAGAGACCTAGAGCATCAGCGCTCTGATTCCAGACTGGCTGGAAGCACTAATGGAGATCCCAGGCCTTCAGCCCATTTGCATAGTTTCCATGAGGCTTGTTGGATGGGGGGCTCTGAATGTGCAGTCGAGATGCTGAGTCCTTTTCCCCCTCTAGTGTCCGTAGCCAACGTGCACCCTTTCGTCACTGACACAGCGGCTGCTGTGCTCCACCCCAGAATTAGTTGCACTTCAGTGCAGCTGTTTCCTAAAGCACTGTGGAGACTTACACTGTCTCTCACGGAGAATTACAATCATCTTCAACCATCTCAGGGTCACCTTGTGCTCCCCTCCCCTTGTTGTCTAGACTCATGGCTGGATTGTGAGCTCGGTAGGGCTGGGAGCGCATCTGTGTTACAGGTTCATACAGCAACCAGCACAATGGACCTGGGCCCTCAGGGAGCTACTACAGTGTAAATAACAATAGTGTTTCACAGACAGTCACGGAGCACTGTAGATACTTGCTGTGTCAGTGTCCTATGGGAAGAGGCTCCCAGAGCCCTGACTCTTAGCCCCACAGCCCACACTATTAGTAGTATTACAAGAGCGCGTGGAGGCCCCAGCCAAGATCAGGACCCTGCTGTGCCAGATGCGGCCCAAAACGTGTGGCAAGAGAATAGCCATGGCCCTGAGGAGCTCTCAGTCTAAACAGACGAGACAGAGAGAAGGTGGGAGGGGAAACTGAGGCACCGAGAAGGGAAGCGACTTGCCTGAGTTCACCCAGCAAGGCAGTGGCAGAGCTGGGAGCAGCTGCTGTGTCCCATGGCTCCCACCAGCCCAGGCTCGCTCCCTGTTGCGCCTGTCGCTCACCGTGCTGCCCCACCCCCAGCACTCACTTGAGCTTGGGCTTGGGCGTGCTGAGGATGCTCTCCGTCTCCTCCATCTCTGGGCCACTGTCGCTGGGGTTGTACATCTCCAGGCTGTCGTACAGCTCGTCCAGGTCCTCCTCCACCTCTCGGATCTGCTCCCTGGAGACATGCTCCAGGCCAAAGCCAACCTGTGGGCAGGAGACTCCAGGCTAGACGGGGGGCCAGGCAACCGGGAGCAGAGACTGCGTATTTTGTGGAAGCCCATGGGAGTGAGTGCTGGAAGAAGCCTCAAGGACCTCCTCCTGCTCTTGGCTCTCCCTCTCCAGCCAATGGCATGTCAAGGGTCTAACACCCCACCAATCAGCTGTCAGTCTGACATCTCCCAGAGAACATGGAGAGTCACCCACAGAGCAATGGCCCGGCCAGTCCCGGATCCCGTGTCAGAGAGCGGCTATCACCGGAGGTTCAGGGAAAGTTACAAGAAACTTTGGAGGCAGATGACAGACTACACTGTCTCTCGCAGGCATGTCTAACACCCAGCTCATGGCTGCTTTAGCCCATGAAGCAGGTGGAGCCTCTACTTAGTCTCATTCACCTCCTGAACCGTTGGTTGTTAGAAGGGGAGTGGGGTCTAGTGGTCAGAATACGGGGGCTGGAATTCAGGACTCCAGGGTTCTATCCACAGCTCTGAGACAAATGGGGTCCAGTGGCTGGAGCCGGGGGTAACTGGTAACAGAGGTCAGACTGCCAGAAGGGGAGTGAGGGAGGGAGAGGTGGGCACCTGGAGGGAGGTGGTCTGGTGATTAGAGCAGGGGATTGAGAACCTGCACAGAGGTGATGTGATTTGCCATGAATGACTCAGTGGAGGAGCTAGGACAGAACCCAGAAGTCCTGGCGCCCAGCACTGCTCTAGCCACTAGACCCCACTCCCCTCCTTCCAACAGCAAAAACAAGACAAATTCATTGAAGGACTTGAGCTCTGAGCTCACACTGCCATTCATTTGGAGGAGGGAGGAGCAGTGATGAGGGATGCATTTCACCTGATCTGGATCACAGCCCATCCAGCACTCCAACTACCAACAAGAAACCACTGAAATAGCAAAGGCATTTGCAACAAGACGGAAGGACTGCACCTACCTCGTCCGACACCTTGAACCTCTTCAGTAACGCCACAAACTTCTGCTTTATATTTGGCTGCTGTGAAGAAATGGTGCCATTGACTCGTTACAGTGACACCAAGAAAGGGAACAGGAATCGGGGGCCCCAATGAGGGGGCGCAAGCCTTTGCCGTAGGTGTGACTGAGGGGCCAACGGAAGGAGACTATCACATCGCCCCACAGATCATCCCAGTTACCCTAATCAGGGGTTCTCAGGACAAATTTTTTGGTGGCCTCAGACTGTGGCCATCAACTCTTGCTGGTGGCCGCTTTCACACTTTTTCCTAAAATACTTCATTAATTTTAGGAAAAACAAATAAATATGCACATATACACGGCCAAGTCATTGTCATTTATTGCTAGCTAGTAAGACCGTTGTGAAAAGTGATATTAACAAACATACAAGTATCACTTTTCACAGCAGACTTACTCGGCCCTGGCAAGCCTGGGGACAAATTAAGCCCTGGATGGGGGGCCAGGGGAGCGGGCTAGAGCCTGAAGCCCCACTGCTAGAGCCTGGAGCCCTGCTGCCAGAGCCTTCCACCTCACCACCCCAAACCTGAACCCCACCGTCCCTGGGAAGGTGGGGAACTCACTGGGTGCCACAGTAGCCGCAGTTGAGAAACTCTGCCCTGAGTGACAGTTCAAAGTCCACTAGAGTTTCCAAACCTGATGCAGGGCTGGATGCAGGGAACATGCAGAGTGCAGCACAGCGCTCCCTAGCACCATGCTGATGCACTGGGGTTAGCACCAATCCAGAGGGGAGCACTCCTCCTCCTCCTGAGTCACCCACACGTTTCCATGCTGCACCTCTGGCTCATCCTCCAGAGGTCTAGCCCAGAGCCCGCCTGCTTAGCTTGCAAACCAGCCAAGCTCACTGCACGAGATGGCGAAGCTGAAAGCATGTATAGCACCTACATGCAGCTCAGAGGCTGTTATCACAGCTAGTGTTAAAGGAGAGGCATGCAAGCAGCTCTTGTAACTGCCTTCTGAGCAGGGCACGGTGAGAGGCAGCATTACTGGAGGCCAGTCCCTAGAGACAGGGCAAAGCTTCCCAGCCACAGCTGAGGTCAAACAGCCACGCCTAGATGAGTGACAGTGTGGTGGAAAGGGGACAACCTGACAGCTCTGGAGATTGCAGCTGTGTAGCTCCCCCCACACCCCGCAGCGTGTCTGAATCTGCTGAGCAGAGGTCACTTCGAGAGGCGAATGGCTCCTTCTGCCCCATCCCAAGTCCCAGAGCCCCCCAGTCCCCCGGAAGCTGCTTATGACCAGTTCAGAGACCCCCTTGGCACGAGGCCTCACACCAGACTGGAGCCAGAAGGCGGCCGGCCAGCCAGAGCACCCTCAGAACACACTCACCCGAGTGATTGCCGAGGCCGAGGCCAGTTTCCTCCTTGTTTTCTTCACCTTCCGGAGATCCTCGTCTTCATAAAACAAGTCCTTGTGGGGCGGGGGAGACAGCACATTCAGAGAACTAATACCCCCAGGCCCTGGGGCTATGGGAGCCTGGCCACACTGCCACAGCTAGCTCTCTTAACCAGTATCTCCCTAGTCCTTGGGGCGCAGCAGCCCAGCTCCAGGCAGGTACAGTTCCACGTAGGCTGCCTCTAGCAGAAGCCCAGTCATAGGTGACCACTTGGGGCAGCCAGCCAAGGGATCAGTGGCCTGGAGTCCACAGTCCTCAGCTAGATCCCAAAGGGGGATGCTCACAGAGCCAACTCCCAGCCTGGCTTGCTCAGCACCACCTCTCGCTCCTTTTGCCCCCTGGAGGTGCAGGCTGGAAGGGGGAGCCACTTGGCATCTTTTTCCAAGCTCGCTGGGGGCATTCTTCTCTGCCCTGATTCAGCCACTGAAGTACGCTGGGCTGGGGAGGGTTAAAGGCAGAAACCAGGTGAAAACCCCCCGCTGAGGAGAGATCGGGACTGGAGGAAAGCCTGAACCCATGGAAAGAGGGGCTTGCAAATGGAGGCAGCCAGGCCCAGCCAGCCTGGTAATGCCTTGCAATGGAACTCTGCCCTGAGCGGGCAGCAGACTGGGAAGGGTGGTGGGGGGTTACCTGTCCATGTAGGGGATCGTCGCTGCCCTCCTGCTCTGAGGAGAAGCTCTCCTCCTCCTCTTCCGAGTAGTTGTCGATGTCGGGGGACCGATCTGGAAGACACAGCTGGGGTTAGGCTGGAAGTCCAGCTTGAGAGCTTAGCGCTGTCAGCGGGATTCACATAAGGTCCAGGGCACCACACACAACAGTCTGGCAGGTCAGAGGGTGCTCTGCAGTGCAGACTGGTCCTCCAGCGTGGTGCAGTCCAGCCAGGGCCCTAGTCTCTGTATAACCTGGCCTTTGTTACAGATGGGATAGCAGGCAGCCGGCACCAGGCCTCTCCACCATCAGACAAGCACACCCCTTCTCCAGTGGAAAGTACCACACGGCCATATGTAGCCACAGAGCGCTCAGGACTCGGTTTTAAGGGTGATCCAAAAGAGAAGCTCGTGTCCTTTTTTGGTCATGCACAATATAGAGGAGAGAAGCTTTAGTGGCTTGGCTTTCCATTAGAAATTCAGACCTTGTCTACCCTCGAAGGTTCTGTGGGTGACTGGAGAGCTAGGAGGGCTCTGGCACCATGGGATCCACCGAGGCAGGTCTGCTTGAGAAGGCCTTTGATGCAGACTCTTTCAAAAGCTGGGTTGTGCTGCAGTAGTGCCTGGATGCCCTGCTGTGCTGGGGGGGGGGGGTGGCACAGACACCGGGGGAGCTAGGACCCAAAGGACTTACGGTCTAAACAGGCAAGAGGCTGAAGGAAAGCTGGATTAGTGACCCGGCTGGGGAGATGGGGAAACCAAGGCACCAAGGGAAGGGTCACATTTGAGTGGCTTAAATTCATAGACTGTAAGAGCAGAAGGGACAATTGTGGTCATCTAGTCTGAGCTCCTGCATAGCCCAGGCCTCAGGACTTCCCTGCACTAACGCCTGGCTGAACCTTGGTTTAAGAAGTACCAGCGACGGAGAATCCAACACAGCCAGTGGCAAGTTGTTCCAATGCTTAATTACCCTCCCTATGAAAAATTCATGCCTTATTTCTCGTCTGAATTCATCTAGTTTCAATTTCCAGCCACTGGCTCTTGTTAGACCTTTGCCTGCCAGACTGAAGGGCCCATTAGCCAATTTCTGTTCCCTGTGTGGGTGCTTACAGACCAAGTCACCCCTGAACCTTCCCTTTATTAAGCTAAATAGCTTGAGCTCCTGGAGACATGTATTCCCATCCTTTAATTCGGAGCATAAGGCCTTCCTTCCATGGTAACTCGGGCACTTCGGCACCTAAATTCCAGCGACTTTCAATGAGACTCAAGCTCCTAAGTTGTGTTTGAAAATGGGGCTTAGGCATGGTTACCCTCAGGGACTTGCCCAAGGGGCCCAGGGAGTCAAACCCAAGTCTCTTTGGCAAGTGCTGAGCCACCAGGCCAGCCTTCCACTGGATGAACAGCTGGTAGAAAATAAAGTCTGTTGAAGATTCAAACCCCGCCCCTCCCTTCATTTAAGGGATGAGAAAGCTCCCAGGCAACTTCTCTGGGGTCTCCAATCCACAGGGAAGAGCCATTCCTGATACATCTACGGTAAACACAAAATAAAGGAGCAAAAAAACTAGCACATGCCAAGTCAATCCTCCTTTGCCCCTCTTCTTCAGTCATGTCCAAAGACAGCATCCCCATGGCCCATAGCAGCCCATAGTCCTTTTGATCGCAGCCCTGCCTGCATCCAATGACTGGAGAACAGTCACCCCATGCAGGGTGTGGAGAAGTGTGGAATATGGAGCCGGCCCAACATCTGAGATGAGCTGGCCGTGGACTGACTGATGAACTTGGAAACTGTGCGGATTACTGGGATGCAAACAGCTCCCAGCACTCCCTTTGGGACCATCTGGTATTTCCCGTCATTTGACAGACAGTTGTTTGTATCTGGTTAGATTCTTTTGGGGCTGGGCAGTCGTCCTTGGACACTACTAAAATAAAATCATTGCTTAAATTCCCACTCAAGGACAAAGATCAGCTGGTGCTGGAGTTTGAGATTGAGTGAGAGAGAGAATTTCATGGCTCACAATATTTACATTCCTGTTTCCTCATGGGATCTAGCAGAGTGGAACCACCTTTCCCTTTACAGCAACAAGCCTGGACCCCTCTTTAGTGCCTTTCATTGGAGGCTCTCAAAGCACTTTACAAGCATTAACTAACACACACACACACACACACACACACACACACACACACACTTCCTAGAAGATAGGGCCAAGGGGCATGGCACACACACCATATACACACTGGGGGGATGTCTCCACTAATATGCTCAGCAGCTAAATAGTTAACCATATTGACACGTACATTGCCATCAGTATGCTTCAGAGTTAACACCCTGTTGAGATAAATTAGGTTCCATTTGACGATGCTTGTTTCAGGCTGCCTGCAGACTCAGGCAGACACTACTACATCCCTCACATGTGGAGGGTTTACTTAGCAACCATAAGAGCTGCACAGATTTGTTTTTAATGAAAGCTAGATAAAGAAGTACAATTCTGTGGCAAGGACTAGATTCTGCCACCACAGAGGAAGTTAGGCTCGGTCTATGAGAGACCTGGACTGATTTCTATTTGCCTCAAGATGCCAGACAGGAAAGGGTGCAGATTTCCAGATCAAGAGGTGTGTCTGCCCTCTCCCCCCCCCCCCCCCCGGTCAAAGTGCCCAGCTGCCTTCCCTTGTCAGGTCACGGAGTTGCTGGTAGTAAACCCCAATATTAAAATAAATCCAACACAGAGTTTGAATCTCCATCAGTTTCCCTGGCAACCAGATTTACTGCCTAGACAGCCATCCGCGACAGTATCATAAACGGAAGGATTCCAAGACGCAGGGCTAAATATAGCCGTGTTGGAAGGAATTAGCCTCCACTGTCCAAACAAGATCTGATGCGAATGGACGTGGTGGAACTGGGCCCTGGGCAGGGTTTTGCCTTCACTTCTGCAGATTAGACACATTAAAACCCGAGACCAAATCGCCCTACAGGTAACCAAGAAGGGGCTGATACCCAGCCGGCTGCTGCTCGCACCTGGGCTGTGTCACAGAAGCACCAGGAACACGTGTAGCTGCGCAGGGATAGAATGTAGCTGAAGAGGCTCTATGTGCTTTCTAAGGCACTGCCTCCAACCATGCATACAAGAGACTAGCAGAGCTATACAATGCAGAATGGAACCAGCAGGCATGTGGCTTTTACAGCTGGTAGGTTTCAGGGACCAAGAAAAATCTGTTCTGCTTCTGAGACGTTAGTCAAGCCAAGTCTCTGGAGAAAAGGGTTTTTGCTACAGTGTGGAAATGCAGCTCCCTCTGGGGAGGAATGTGTAGCCACACTCTACAACAGCTCAGGACAGGAAGGAAAGAATTTTCAGTCCCAGGGAAAAGGCAGCACGGGGAGGGAATTTAGGGAGGTGGAACATAATTCCCCTTGGTGGAGTTTGGCCAGGACATTGGTTCCAACACCCCAGTTCTAGCAAGTGACTCACTCAGGAACTTTAATGACCAAGT
This sequence comes from Trachemys scripta elegans, assembly GCF_013100865.1. NCBI lineage: Eukaryota > Metazoa > Chordata > Testudines > Emydidae > Trachemys > Trachemys scripta. The sequence goes on from NC_048304.1 coordinate 29,257,046, forward strand.
CAGGACACTGGTTCTGTTTCATCTGAAGGAGGCATCACCTCCAGCACAGCGTCCCCTGCCAGTGAGCCACTCACCTCTCTCCCAGCAGGGAGGAAGGGGGGCACGTGCCCAATGGAGAGGATTGAAAACACCTGCAGGTCACCGTGCCAACTGAGTATTACCGAGCTGTGCACCTGCCTAGTGATGCTGGCTCCAGGGCAGCTAATGAGCTTCCCCTCTGGATACCCCACGCCCAATCCCCCCTCACCCCAAACTAGACCCCTCCTTACCGGACAGTTTCGACTTGAGCCCTTCGTGGTCGATTGGCTGGCTGGACAGAGAGTAGATTTTAATCTCAGCAACGGGCACAGATACGTCCTTCACGTTACTGTGGAGTCCAAGCACCAGAGCTCCTTCGCTGGGGTGCTGCATGACCTGGGCAGGGGAGACACCACGCAGCATGTACACCCAGCGGGCCCCGTGGAAGGCTGCTGAGAATACCGAGCCAGTCACCCGCACCGAGACCATGGCCCCGCATGGGCTGAGCAAGGAGGACCCAAGCTGACATAGGACTGAGACAGCTCAGCTGCTCTAGGTGTCTCTGGCTAGGTCCCACCCTTGAGCCCAGCCTAGCCACACAGCACTCTGCCTGAGCTGAAGAGGGGAGAGGTTACATTTAATCACTTCTTCCCCATGGCCGTACCTGGCGCCTCCCTCCTCCTCCTCACCTCAGCCATGTTGATGAGCCCAACAGCCAGAGTCTTGTAGCCCAGGATGGTCCGGTTTTTGTATCTCTTCCTTCTCTGCAGCATGATCTGCAGTTTGTTGGCATCTCGCTTCAGGAAGTGGGGATACTGCAAGGGCAAGTGACAGTCAAGACAGCAGCAACGACAGGGGGCCGCGCGAGAGCCCGGTATGTTTGGGGTTCCATGGCCCAGTGTGAAGGTGTGGGGGGCAGAGATCTGCCCGGGGGCTCCCATGTGGGTACTCAGGAAGGCTGCTAAAAACCCCATATCCAGCACTGCTAGAGAGAGACTCTCCCAATGCACATCATAGGCTGATGGTGAGTGCGGGCACACTGTTGAAGACCGGTCTAGCGGACCCTTGCTCGCCCAGGCTGGCAGGGAGCCAGGAGAAAGCGTGGTACCCTGCTTACAGCGGACATGCAGAGGGTGGTCGATACATTCCAAGGCTTCCACTGGAGGAAGAGCGGTGAGGTCATGAGAGCCTCTGAGGCTCAGGAGAAGGCTTGTTATCGGCCAAGCTACGATGATGATCACATCTCGCGTTTCCAGAGGTTCAGAGGAGAGCTGTGGTGCTCAGGGAGGCATCCCCCCATCCCGTCCCTCCTCCATGGACAGCACTGGGCAGCAAAGCCTAACGTATCTTCCTCCCAGGCACCAAATAGCAGCTCCCACCTTAGGCACAGGGCTTGGTCTGATCAATAAAGGCAGGCGGCCAGGCTACATGGGCTGGTGCTCGGAGCTGGTATGACAAAGCCATGGAAGTGGGATCTAAGATCCCGTCCACATCTGTTTGGTGATAAGCCCCCTGATGGGATCCAGCTTGCATGGCGAGCAGCAGCCAAGGCTCCACAAGACCAGAAAACGCACACATTTACAATGCTCAGAGCTCCTAACTGCCTGTCCTGGGAAGCAGGGATTTCTGCAGCACAGCGGACAGTCAGGCACAGAGGGTGAGCTGTTCTGTCCGGGGGCAGGATGGCTGCAGCTCCACTGGTAGGAGAAAGAGGATGGGAAAATCTCATGCCACTACCTGCATGAGTAACATGAGCGGAAGTGCCTTCTCTGGAAACAACCCCGGCTAGGTTTGCAGACAGTAACTAGCACTGAGCAGGGAGACCAAGCAAAGAGAGGAGGAATAACGTTCTGCCCTCCTGTCGTGTCTTCCTCCAGGAATCCAAGTGCTTTGCGAACTTTAAGCCTCCTCTCTCTTTGGGAGGCAGGTAAGTTATTCCCATCTCACACGTGGCAAAATGGCAGCACTGAAAGATGACATTTTCAAAAGCACCAAAGTGATTAAGGAGCCTAAATCCAACAGAGTCAGATTTGGGCTCCTAAATCACTGCTGAAAATGGGTCATTAGAGCTGCATTTTTAAAAGTAGTGATTTTACCCTTTAGCCAAGGACAAACTGAAGGAATAGCAGAGCCAGGACTAGAACCCAGGACTGCTGGATTTCAGTTCCTGCTCTGGCCCTTAGCTCACACTCCCGCCCAAAAACCAAGAACAGAATCCAGGAGTCCTGCCTGACAGTTCCCTGCCTTCCCACGCCTCCCACTGGTATGCCTTCTTCCTGAAAGAAACCAAGTTGATTTCAAGAAGTGGCTGGAAGCTAGCTGTTGAAAAAGGCAGTGTTCTGGCTGGCCATTCTGAGCATACCGCAGCTTCCAAAAGCCGCTACGCCAGGGAGGCTTTAAGGAAGGGATCAGACAGGTCATGAATACCTTGAAATAATCCAGGATGACAAATGTGCTATGCTCAATGTCTGAGCACAACACACAGCTCCAGGACACACAGCCCAGGGAAGTACTTTATATTCACTGGCAAATGAGGTGTGGCAAAAGTTTCATTGCCATTTTGAGTCTGTATTTAGAAAAACAAAGGGAAGATACAGTGTCCCTCATGAGAAATAACAAGGCTCTTTCTACGCCACTCTCTTGGGTGAGTGCAGGGAAGAAAGAGACATTCAGAACTACTCCAAGGACCTGTCTCAGGCCAGGACTGCCTGCAAACACTTCCAATTGCTAAAAGAGATGGAAACTGCCAAAGGATGTCATTGCAACTGTTTAATTAATCAATTCTTATTACTGCCCACTGTGCATTTTCCTGCAGGATTAAAATCATTTGGAAATCCTTTTATGCTGTATTATAAGCAACACTTGGGTGTATTTAAAGAGGGCAAAAAACTGGGGACGTGGGGGAAGCTAGTCTGCTTTGTGCATGTCACTCAGCTTAGGAAGTTATAGTAGGCTGCTCAGTTTCACTCTGTGATCATATACTCTGGCTCATATATTCTAGGGATGCTGGTTGGTTCCCCACATGAAAGGGGAAGGGTCACATCTCAAAAAGATACAAAGCTTATCAGGAAAACACAAGAGTCCCATGCTACAAGGCTGAAATTTGGGGCCTGCTTCTCTGCTGCCAAGATCTTACAAAGGTGGAGGGAGTTGTCAAAGGGGCAGCAAGGACAAAACATGGCAAGCTGCATGGAGAATGCAGCTGTAAGCCACTGATTTTTGGTATTGCTGCCTCACTCAATCTAGGTACTTGTACGGTCCCAGCACTGGAGTATCTGAACCCTCCATCATTAATGGCATGGCAGGGTTGCCTCCAATACCACGGGAATGGACTCAATGACCCAGGAAGTTCAGTTCAATCCTGCCCGTTCCTAAGAATGCTCCCATTTTATAGATGGGAAACTAAGGTATAGAGACGGTAAAGGACCTGCCCAAGGTCACACCGGGAATATAATTTCGGTCTCCTGCCCAACTGTTAGACTGGATTTAAGGCAGAGGGCAGGCAGGGAGAATGTCAAACAGGAGATGATGGAATTGTCATTGCTTGGAGCTTTCAAGGAAACCTGGTGTTATTAAGTGCAATTGTGCCTGTTCAGCTTGCCACTTCCAAGAGCTTTGCAGCCCTGTGGGCATTAAGGACTCTGGAAGGCCTCTCTGGCCAAGAGTAGAGGCTGTCTGAGCTGCTGAGAGACTCCAATTGTAATTCAAAGTTTTTCTCTAAAAACCAATTCAGGCTGTGTCTACACTACCGCAGTAAATCAACCTACGCTATGCAACTCCAGCTATGTGAATAATGTAACTGGAGTCAACGTACCTCAGGTCGAGTTACCGCAGGATCATCAACTTACCTTACTCTTCTCGTACAGGGGTCGACTGGAGAGCGATCTGCCGTCGATTTGGCAGGTCTTTACTAGACCCGCTAAATCGACCGCCGGTGGATCGATCTCAGAGTGTGGATCCCCGCTGTAGTGTAGACCTGCCCTCAGGTATATTGGAAGAGACATAACCTTAAGCTGGTGCCACACAGGAGTTCCCACCTGTCAAGGAAAAGGCCTCTCCAGTTCAGTGCCCCCTACAGCTGCACACGCTCACCTGTAGCGAGAAGGTCAGCTGAAGCTCTGTTTCTACAAGTCCGCTGACCGGCAGGACAATCTCATTGGATCTCAGGATCCTCTTTGAGCCCTGTAACCAACACAGAATGGACAGTGTTACATGTTCACCTGCGTTCAGGATCAGGACAGGCAGAAAGTAGTGCCCAAATCAGCACCAGCAGGGCAACCTTGCCCAGCAGTGCCTCCCATCAACCTGCGCCAACCCCACCCTGGAAGGCCCAACTAGAGGGAGACAAGGTATCGCAGCCTCCCGCTCACGCTGATCCTTGACCACAGCTGTGAAGGGGGCTTGGGGGCAAGGACAGGATTGAAATCCGCCCTTCATCTTCTGTCCCAGAGGCCAGCTCTCCAACGCACTGCCTGGCAGATCTCCAAAGGAAGCGCCAACACCACACCTGCACATGCCCTGTAAGAAGCAGGCATTCCCCTGCTGCTGTTTCACTTTCAGCACCACGTTAAATCCCCCCATTACCGAGCTCTGGATCCAGCGGCAGCCATAGAGCTCCTGGAGACAGACCCAGACATAAGAAGTGCTCGTGCTGTAGGAATAACATTGGCATTTTCCAAGTGCCTGTCATCCGAGATCTCCTAGCTCTTACCCAGCCCCCTGCCCCCACAGCATCTGGGCACCTCAACAATCTTTACTGGGAGTTAGGGAAGGATTATCTCTGCTGTCCAAATGGGGAACTGAGGTACAGAGGCCCAAGGTCACACACGCAGTCTGTCGGAGCAGGGAATTGAGTCCAGGTCTCCCAGTCCCATGCTAGCACCCCGACCACCAGAGCAGCCCTTCTCCTCCAGTCTCAAAGCTGCTTAGAGACATGAAGGCTCTGGGGATTCTTCCCGTTCCCAGCAGAGGGAAAGTCACACACTACAGTGGCAGAGACAGGAATAATACCCAGTATCTCCTGCTCTAGCCACTCCTCCCGGAGCACACAGACCCACTGGGTGGCAGAGCCTCGCCTTTAAAGCCCCAGCGTTACTATGCTCACAGGAATCTCAACTCCAACTGCTCCCTGCTCTTACCGCAGACAGTGGAAGGCTTTGGGTACATGTGGCATGTCCCCCTCTGGGAGCTGATCCACACAGCAAAATAGACTCTTACCCCAGCAGAGAAAGATTGCATGAGAGCCAATGGCTGAAAGCAGAAGCCAGAAAAATTCAAACTAAAGCAAGGCACAAAGATTTAACAGTGCGGGTGATTAACCATCGGCATAAACTGCCAAGGGAACGGGGGGGGGGGGGGGGGGGAGGGAGGGATTCCCCATCTCTCAGTGTCTCCAAATCCAGCCTGGCTGTCTTTCATCAAACACATGCGTCTGGGCTCAGTGCAGGGGGAACAGGTACTCTGGGCTGGGCGATCCAGGAGGTCAGACCAGATGATTAGGGCCCTACCAAATTCGCGGCCACGAAAAATGCACCACGGACCGTGAAATCTGGTCTTTTGTGTGCTTTTACCCTATACTGTACAGATTTCACAGGGGAGACCAGTGTTTCTCAAATTGGGGGTCCTGACATAAAAGGGAATTGCAGGGAGTTGGCAAGGTTATTTTAGGGGCAGTTGCCACCCTTACTGCCTTCAGAGCTAGGCGACAGGAGAGCGGTGGTTGTTGGTCGGGCGCCCAGCTCTGAAGGCAGCGCCCTGCTAGCAGCAGCGCAGAAGTAAGGATGGCAATGCCGTACCATGCCACCCTTACGTCTGCGCTGCTCTTGATGGCAGCTCTGCCTTCAGAGCCAGGCTTCTGGCCAGCAGCCGCCACTCTGCTGCCCAGCTCTGAAGGCAGCACTTCCGCCTGCAGCAGCGCAGAAGTGAGGGTAGCAAGTCCCGCAAACCTCCCTACAATAACCTTGTGACACCCCACCCCCCACAACTCCTTTTTGGGTCAGGATCCCTACAATTACAACACTGTGAAATTTCAGATTTAAATAGGTGAAATCACAAATTTTACAATTTTAAAAATCCTATGACCATGAAATTGACCAAAATGGACTGCGAATTTAGTAGGGCCCTATAGATGATCTAATGGGCCCTTCCGGCCTTCCCATCTCTGAATCCCCTATCAGCTTATATGGTTACAGCTTTAGAGGCCTGTGCTTTTGTTACAGAGGGTTAAAGGATCTATCCCCTCTGATGACCTGTAGTGGGAGTCAGGCCAATGCTGCCTAAAATGAGCAACAATAGGAGCTCCCAGATTCATTGGACCCACAGCCCGTCTAGCTCAGAACCCCACCTCTGAGAGTGGCCAGCACCAGGTGCTGCAAAGACAGATGCACAAACCCTGCAGCAGGCAGGCAATGCCAACCAAATCTGAGATAGTGCTTGTGAGCTCAACAGAGGGGCCCTTAGGTGAGGCGCTCCAAGTGCTGTCTAGATGTTCAAGGCCTTGCTCATCAAAGAAAGTCCTGAGCGGAGACCCACCATGCACCTCGCATCTCACTAGGCACCCGCACATTTGGCAGCCTTGTCAGACCTCAGCTGACACCCTTAGACTGAGAGGAAGGTGCACTGAGTTGCAAACCAGGAGACCATGAGTTTGAGGCTTGCCGCTTCCATGGACTGCTGTTAATATTTCTGCAGGCTGCCTATACTGCTATCTGGGAAAGAGAAGCCAGGTCTCTAATAGGACAGACCCAGATCTTGTCCCCCTGAGCCACGTGGCTTTTCAGAGCGAATATGCCAGGTATGGGCTCTTGGCTTTGTTGTCAGGAACCACCGCTCAAGCCATCAGACCCCACACTGCACCCAGAGCTAGGAATCCCCATACCCACAGTGCTTCCTCACTGAGGGTAGGCAGGATTTGCATCAAATTCACACAAACATTTTCAAGTGGAGGTTTACGCTTATACGCTAATTAGCTCATTAAATAATTTGCATGTGTGTCCCACAAGAGCATGGCCCCAGACTCGGTAGTGATGCGAGTGCCTGAGGTCAGAGTTCCTCTGAAAGTTCTTCATTGGCTCTCGAAGGCAGCGGTGTTGTGGGGGAAGTGCAACTCGGCCCCTGGCACTTGCAATCAGATGCAAGCTACTGCGCTCCCTCCCCCGACCTACTGCGTGCTGTGATCCACACTGGTAAATAGCTGCTGCGTGTTGCAGAGGTGGCTGCATCTCAGCAGGGGCAGAGTGAGCTATATATAGTCCCTAAAGCACTTTGAAATTCTTCTGCATGAAAACCTAATAAACTCAAGTTATTAACAATGAGGAACATGATAAGGAAACAGCAGGAAGCAGACAGCAATAAAAGGAAACACTCTCTTGGTAACAGCTCTCTTTAGACCGGACACAAAATACTGGGTTAAACCCCCCAGCACTGGTTGGTAAGGACTTATGGTGAGGTGTGGCAGCGGGCGGCGGGGGCGTTGCTATGATGTGGGATCATTTGTACTGTCTATGGAAACCCCGGAAGGGAAGGGTTAAAACCCCCAGCTGTCAAGTCAGTAATAAAAGCACATCATCTCAGCTGTAACTAATTCACACTGGGATAAATTTTTAATTAAATGCATAGGGCTCTCTGGTAGGAGTGAGGATGGAGCAGGTCATCCCCCCACTCCTGTGATTAGACAGATGAGCTCTTGGCCTGACATATTTGTTTCCCTCTTTGCCTTACACAGGAAATGTGGACTGAAGAGTTTCCTGGTCCAACGGGAGCTGCTGGAAAAGCCCCTGATGCAATGCTGGTTTGTCCCGTACTGCAGTGCTCTTTGGAGGGCCACTGCGGTCTCTAGGTCTCTCTCCAAATCACTGCTAGGCTGCTGGAGGAAAGACTCATACTCATAGTCATACTAGTTACACCTCCTAGATTAGCCCCATCTGCCCCCAGCAACGCAGCGTGGCTTCCACTTTGATTATGGTTAGTAATCCTATTTATTGCAGTAGTGCCGAAGGGTCAGCCAAGAATGTGCTAGGCGCTGTACAGAGGGGTAGATGGTCCCTGCCTTGAAGAGCTGACAATCTAACAGACCAAACGCAGGGTGAAGGGATGTAACACACAAGCAGAGTGAACTATGTAATGGCAGTGAAGGGACACTGAAGGGAAGGGGGCACGGGGCAGGGAAGAACCCGGGAGAAGGGGCAGATGTGGAGTGGAGCAAAGGTGAAGATACTGTAAAGGAGGGAGAGAGTTGGAGCAAATCTCTAAGGCTTTGCCTCATCTCATGGGATGTTTCTTAGGAGAGACTATCCCCCAGCCTAGCAGATCTGACCATTAGGAAGTTTATTGCTCCTAGAAAGAGGCCACAGAACTGGGATCAGCAACTCCATTTCCAATCCTGGCTCTCCCCCAGACTTTGTCCTGCCATCTCTGTGCATCCATGGGAGGCGGGGGATGGTATTCCTGGGGCAGGCTGTGAGAGTTAATGTTTGCAAAGAATTTGGAAGATGAAAAAACAGAAAAAAATGTATTTGCACTTACTTGAAAATTCCCTTTTACTGAGCAACAAGGTCCCCACATCTATTACAATGGGTACTTGCAGAACCAGGCCTGACAGTCACTGGCAACAGGGGAATGCCCCACTACATGAAGTCTCCTGCAGCCAAGAATTTTCACAGCCAGGATCATTCAGACTTAGTTTTCTAAATTACAGACTGTGGTAAATATACTTTGAGGAAAAAGCACAATTTCTCCTATTTCAGAGCATGGGAAATTTCAGAGACAACAAATCCTAATCCTTGGATGTCAATTTCCATCTCTAGGCCTGTATGATTCATTTGTCTCCTCGGTGGGCTGGATCTGTGGACCTTATTACTTGAAGAAAGGAACTTCTCAGGTAAGCAAGCATACATGTTCTTACACTTCTTCATGGCAAGACTATGATGGACTTTCCAGGCACCAGATCTGCTACACTGGGATTTTCAGAGCAGCGTGCCCCCAGAGTGGGAAGCAGGATCATCCTTTAAGTACAGACATCGAAAACATGGTAGATAATATCTCCTCCATTTTCCCCTGAGCACTAAGGGATGGAGAAGACTTCTCACACTAGCTAGGATGCAGAAGTTGACAAACTTACGTATTGATGACCATGTGGCTGTCCAGCCAGTCTCAATACAGGAGACATCACTACTCTGCCGTCTGACCGTCTGTGCTCCTAGGGACTGGATTTGGATGCTTACCCGAAGGAGGTGGGGCCGGAGCAACCCATTAGGCGACCTAGGCGGTTGCCTAGGGCACTACAATTTGGGGGGCGGCGACCGCGGCGGTATTTCAACGGCAGCACCTTCCGCCGCCTCTGTGGGGAGTGGCATTTCAGGGCAGGACCTTCCGCCGCCTAGGGCGGCAAAAAAGCTGGCGGTGCTCCTGGAAGGAGGACTATTTCTTCAATTTATGTAGCGAATGAAATGACTTCTCTACATTAAAAGAACAAAACGGGGTCTAGTAAGAGAAAGCTCCCAACTTCAAACACTGAGAGGCCTGCTCTACTGGACAGGAAGTATGACACCACCTGCACAGGGCGTCAGTCTGGGTAGTGCTGTCAGGAGCAGAGATAGGATCCAAGGTCATGGCCTAGCACTTTGCAGGTTGGAATAAAGCTGATGCTCTAAGGAAGCATTTAATATTGGGACTTGCACAAAACGTCCTTTCTTGAACATGCTGAGAACATTACACTGCAGAGATTTGACCTTTTTGCTTGGACACTCGTAATAACGACCTCAGGGAGGTTCTCAAGGTTACATTTCACCAGGTTAGCATGGCAGTTAAACCAGGGACTTTGCACCCAGCCAGCAGAATACATTCTGTTTGCTGAGCTCTCCTTCGGGGTGCCTGGGGGCAATGGTCACTTCAGCCTGTATTTCTTTAAACCTGTCTTGTCATAGATGGGGGATTGGTCTTGCAATAGCAGACCTCCTCTGTGAGCTAAAGACAAGTGACGATCCAACAATCAGGCCCGAGTGCCATTGCCTCTTCAGCCAGAAAGGCATAAAACAGTATCCCCACCTCTATCTCCTCATTAGCTTTTGTACTGCCCTGGGGAGCAGTGCCATAGGTAGGAAAACAAAGCAGGGACCTCACCCAGTTTTGCAAGATGTCATTCACCACCTTACATTCTGATACAGAGAGGCTGCAGGGCACTTTATTTACAGTTTCCAGATGCAAGGCAGTTGATCAGCAGCCCACCAAATTGGGTGTTATTTCTGGGTGTAGGAGTTACTCTGCTAATCCGACTTCTACCGCGGAAGTCTTGGTGTTCATCTCCCCCTTGGTGGGCAACGTACAGAGAGATAGCCAACTTTGCTCTGCCCAGGACAGGAGAGTTTCTCTCTAGGGAAGGGCTGATAGGGTTTTCATACACACTAGGAAAAACACAATCAGACACGCTGACTGTCGCGACCAGAACAGGTCTGTTATCCATGGAAGCTCTGAGACCTCAATGAATCACTCTGGTCCAGCTGGTGGATGCGGTTCTCTCATTCTGGTTCTCATTCCCTGAACCAAATGAGGAAGATCCCTTAAAAAAAACCTGATTCTCTGCATTCTCTAGTTGTGGGGGTGGGGGGGGGGGGAAGGGATAGAATATACAATTGGAGCTAGATCTCAGCCACTGGATGTGACAAGGCGAGATGTGAAGGGAATACCCAGAATTACTGCATAGTAATCATAGACAGCCAGGATCTCTGAAGCATGCCTGTCTAGGAGATCAGAATTCTGCATCGGCTCCAATAGGACTTGGATAATTTCTCTGGCACACCATTTGTTTTCCTTTATGGCCATCATCATCTTCTGAGAGGAGACCTCATACCTGCTAGCATTGGTCCCAAGCTCTAGCTTATGATTGACTTTCCAGGCACCATGTGTCTGTGTTTGTCCTGGAGCCAAGCTCCAGGAACCATACCACTCGTGTGTTTGCTTCGGCTCTCTCTCTGTACAGAACCTGATCAGAAAAGTTCTCCAGAAAAAGATTAAGTGAATTTTCTTCTTTCCTAAAGCCAATATTACTGCTGCCATGATCCTGGAGAGGAAGCCTGGGAGCATGTGTCAGGGAAAGGGAAAAGGCTGCCATCCATATGCAAAACATGAGAATTGTCTGGGGATGGGAAAATGGGAATGCTCTGAAGTCAAGCCTCCTTCAGGAACTTATTTAGTTATTTCAGACAGTGCCCTGCTCTGCTCATTTGGGGTTTCCCTCAGCAGAACTCAGCAGCAAGGAGGGATCAGGATTGCCACTGCGGAAGCAGAGAAAACTGGAGGGGGTGCTGCAACCGGTGACTCTCAGGCTGGTCTGCCTCGAGCTGAAGCAGGCTGGCATATCCACTGGAATGGCTCTGCAGACCTTAGCATGTAGAAGAATGCACCATATGTGCTTTTTAAAGGCCATCCTGAACAATTCCTCTTCCCTACTGGCATTTACAGCCCCCGCCAGCAGCGTCGTGTGTCTCCCATTTCCTCCATTCGGTTTTTCTGATTTTCACAAAATCAAAGGGTTCTGTCCACGGATGCCGAGAACACTCCCTGGAATTTTGGAATCTATTGGATATAGCATTCAGAAGCTATCGCAATGCAGGCCAACAGAGAAGTGCCATTGAGCTGGGTGTAAGACCTGGGTGGGCTTGGCCAATAAAGCTGCAGATACAGTTTTTAGTTTGGCTGTAGTTCTACATGCTTTGCACCCAAAGATTTCAGAGCACTTTGCAAAGGGGGCAGTCAGGAGCCCCCTTGACAGATGGGGAAGGTAAGGCACAAAAAGGTGAGATAAATGACCTGCTCAAGGCCTCGAAGGACAGGATCTGAAGCGGGAACAGAACCCACATCCTCCAGTTCTTATAGATGCAGGCGACTTTCAGAGTGTGAACCTGTTGTTCCACAAACTTATACAGGATTGTTTTAGGGGTTAAGACAAAGATGCCACATTTATTATGATAACAATTTGATTTATGACCAATAACTAATATTTTAATTCTAATACACACACATTATACCTAATACCTATAAACACACACACACATTTACACACGCACACATTCATCAGATGTTCTGCAGCTGCTGCATAGTTACCAGTTCTGCTTGAGTCTGTGGCTTGAGTTTGCAGCTTGGGTTCGTAGCTTGTGGCAGCTAACTAGCCAGGAAAGCCAGGCACAAGGACGAGCTGGGTCTCTGTTGGGCATGCACCGATGCCCTTCTATGTTGGCCGCAGAATGTTACCCTCCTCCAAAGTTTTTTATTTTACCCATTTTTTTTGTAGGCTTTAGTTTGAATTTAGAGTTTATAGGTTTTGCTGTGTCACGCTGCCTCTGGGTTTGGTGATTGATCACCCGTCAATTGCAGACATGACTTTCAGCCTCGGACCGGGCTTTGATTTTTTTTTTTTTTTATTGTATCTTTTTTTTAGGGTGGATTTTTTTTTTTTTTTACTTTGTTAGGGCTTTTGTTTGCATTTTTAGCCATTGGTGTTTGAACTTTATTTAATTAGGACAGGCTGGGGCTGGAGGTTGATTTTATTATTTATACATACCTTATTTACACATTTAAACTAAACTAATAAGATTACAGCAGGGTTTGCAAAAATGAAGGTTGCAGCAAGCCCTTACAAAATGGAGTAAGCGTTTTAAAATGGGGTTTGAATTACAATATGGCAAACAGTGAACAGAAGTTAGAATATAGACAAATATAATGGATAGCAAACAGTGAACAGAAGTTACACTGTAGGCAAGTGTAATAAATGGTGAACAGAAGTTACAATACTGAAACAGTGCAAGTCTCAGTGATTTAAGCAGGAATTGGATTGATAGTGAAACTTACAAAGGCAGCTGACTGAACAGCTATGGCTCTTAACAAGCATCTTAACTGTTAATTAGCCAGTTATTGGGGTAACCGGTTTTATGAATGAATATTGTTTTATTCATAAAACTTTACTTATGAAGTTACATTAATAAAGTGAACAATTAAAAACAATTTCATTCATCAGTTCTACAAACCCAGCGCGAGTCCAAGCTGCACAAGCCTGGCAAGAGCCTAAAACCACAGCAATAGGAGGTGAGACTTTGCCCCACTTTCTCAGACTAGAACGTTAACTCTGAGTCCTAATGATAGCAACACCAACTATGTTAGAAGAGGGAAAGGTCAATCGTGAAGCTCTGGACAATATATTGTGAATGGATTCTCGTTTTGATGGCTCAAGTGTGCAGAGTGTAATGTGTGGTGGAAATCCTGAGGGCACCCATTTCTCCCCCGTAATTAAGCACCCAAAAGTGTCCTAGCTAAAGGGCTGCAGACATAGTGACACTGCCTGAATTAAACCCCCTGAGCTCCTGAAAGGAGGGATTAATTTCTTCATGCCCTTTCAAACACAGAAAGCAGCTGCACTTATAAACCAAAAGTGATTCAGCCCTCAACCTCCTCTCCAAGGAATCCCCACAGGGCATCACAGCCAGAGATCTGGATCAGGCTGGCTCTCTCAGACAACGGGGGAGAGAGACAGCGGTAGGGAATGTGTGTCAAGCATGCCAATGATCTCTTGCAAAGCTGACAACCTGAACGGTAAGCAAGAGCAACAGCTTTTAGCGAGACTCATTACGGGGGAGTGGGAAGGAAGAGCTCCCGGGCATCACCTGATGTAGAGCTGCAAACATCAAAACTGGCAGAGAAAGATGCACGACGACAGCTCGGGTTATACATTTTATTGATGGTGCAGGGTTTACATAACGTTAGCAGATCAGTAAGCAGTGGATGGGCCGACATTCATTCCTCATGCGCCAATGCAAGAGGATTACCAGAAAGACCACAGCAAGTTACATCTGTAACAGCATTCACCTAACTGGAGCAGGGACAACACTGACCTCCTAGCGTTCCCCAACACCATCTCTGTCCCAAGGGCTGGGTGCACAGAGGAAGTCTTGCTGCTGCTTCATCTCTCGGCTCCAGACTCTCTACTGCTAATGATCCCACCCAGGTCCTCATCTTCTGGCTTGGATGCTGTAACCTCCTCCCTTCTGGGCTCCCTGACACGTCCCGTGTCCCACTCCACCACCAGGAAAAGTGCAGCTGCTAAGATCACAAGCCTGATCTGACCCCGTCACTGGCTCCCCTTTCTCCACCGCTACCTTTGACTCTGCAGAACACCGCCATCGCTCACTTAGTCACTCTGCTTCCTGCCTGCCTGTCCTCTCCACTCAACAGCCTGTCTGGTCACTTCCCCCAACCACACACACACCAGGTCTGCATGGGGGTCCTCACCCAGGCCATTCCTCTGCCCATCAGTCAAGTCCCTTCTAGGACCTGCCTCTTTCATGACACCTTAGAGAAAATTGCTCTTTAAATATTCTGGTTTGATTTACATCCTTGCCCTGCTGGGCTGCTCCTCACTGCATGAATAATGTCAACTCACTCCCACCACCTGCTGCTTTGTTACACACACACACACACACCCCCCGCCCACACACACACACACACACACACACACACACACAGCCCACCTCATTGTAGCAGCCCCTTGTCAGCATTTTCCAGTTCTGGGGGAGGAGAGATTGCCTGGAGGGCAGATAGTTCTGGAGGGCAAGGACCTCGCATGTTAGAGATTTCCCCTAAATTATACCTGTCTAGGTCTTACATAGAGCTCTTCATCTGTCAATCGCAGTGTGCTTTACACTGGTGGGCATAGTTAGCCTCATTTTCAGATAGGGAAATTGAGGCACCAGGTGGGGAAAAAGTCAGCAGGAGATCTGGGAATCCAGCAGTGACTATTTAGCTTGGAACGCCTCCCACCCTACTCCCATGTGCAAAACACACCACCTTCAGGCCGCTGACTGGGCACACTGACCTGCAGCTTCACAGCGATCACCACCGAGTTTAGGTCCTTGTCCATCTCCTTCAACATGATAAGCTTCTTCAGGGTCAAGCTGAACAACCTGTCAGGAGAAGAGAAAGTGTCAGAAACAGGGTGGAGCAGCTGGGAGATGCAGGAAGAGATGAAGCATTCCTGAAGCTAAACAGGGAATCAGAGGTTGTGACAGATGCAATCCACTCATGGCTTCCTATTCCATTGGGGCCAGGAGGCAGCTCTTCAGAGCTTTACACTTCTTTGGGCTACAAGCAGGTTGGAGTAGACACTCCCCAAGGCTGTCTACATGCCCTTGTGCATTTCTGTGATGCAAATATTTTCCCAGCTATGTGCCTGGCCCGTCCAGCCTCCTGCAATGCAAACAGTGCTCAGGGAAAGGGAAAGGGAAAGGAAGCTCGTGGGGGAGTCGAGCAACACTGCACTGACCTGCTTTGAACTTATGATCTTTGAAGGCAACTCAAACCTGTTCCATTCAGCCTGAGCCTCTGGCCATTCTAGGCTTGATGTAGAAGTTACAGGGTGGGGTGCTATGGACTGTGATCTGTAGGAGATCAGATTAGAAAAGAACAGGCCTTCTGGCCAGAACATCTATGGGCCGCACTAAATGCGCAGAAGGCACATAGGTCAACCCACAGGTAAATTATCCAGAGCCAGGTCTCGGGGGGCCATGCCAAAGCTTTGGGTAATGGGGGTTTTGGCTACCAGTGATTTTCACTGGTTTGCACTGTCTGTGTGCTGTCGCGAGCAGGGGGTGGTAAAGTGCAGGCCACACATTAAAGAATCTTTGAAAATAGATTTCAAAGGACGCCCATTGTGAGAGACACTTTGTACTTTACCAACTGCCTGATCTGTCCCAGAGAAGTCGGGAGATCTCCTTTCACTGAGCAATCAGCTCCACACCCACATTACAGTGGGTCTGTAGCTTTGGGGGGAAACCTGACCTGCCAGTCACTGCCAGGAAGGGGTGCAGCCCAGGCCCCAAAGACCTTCCTGCTCTGTGGAAGTTACCTACTTGGCTGACTGACAGAATCCTCACACAAAAACCTGAAAAAGTTCCAGAAAAACTCAAGACAGCTACGTACTGCACAGCTCAACAGAAACAGGCGCGTTTCTCCACTGAGCCAAACCCTGCACCAGATCCTGTAGCAACATTCTGGGTCTGTGGACCTCACTGTGCAGAGAAAGGAAACTTTCAGGTAGTTCAGATACACTCTCCTCTTTTCCCTCTTATTAAAGTCCTAAGATCCATTCCTGTGGGACTCTAATGGCAGTATGGACTTGGGGAGGGAGACTGCCTACGTACAAAGACTGAGTGGAGTTTTCAACTGCGTTGAAGTGACTTAGGAGCACAAGTCCCATTTCAAGAGCACATCACTGGGGTGCTCTGAAAATTTCATCCATTAACTCCATTCTCTGTACTGGAGGGACCAGAGATTGGAGCAAAGGGAAAAAACTCCTAGTAGATCTCCCACTAGGACACATGCAATTGTCCTCCAATGTGGCCACCACTGTCCCCAGGCTGTGAGCTCTGACATTAGTGGAAAGGTTATGTGGCTAGAGACCCAGAGAAACACATTAGAAAATGGCAGGCTAGGAGGCGCTCTCTCCTTTTGACTCTTGTTGGAGAATGCTTTCAAATGGCAGGACAGCCTAGGGTCAACCTTGAGGGCCGGTTCTGGCCAAAGGACCACTTTGGGAAATGGGCTATAGTGTTCACAGCCCCAGTGCGCTTCTAGGGGCAGAGAGAGCAATGAAGACTCCAAACGTAGTGGAGGGGAGATAAACAGACACTTCTGTCGCGGTTCAAACATGTTCCATGAGAGCGGTGGGGACCAGGTCCAGGTGCCAGGGGGCTGAGACTGACTGACTCTGCCAGAGATGCTGCCTTCTGGGCTAAGGATAGTGACTAACCACAGGGATCTTTCTGCCCAGGCCAGGTACAGCTGCACCTCCCTCCGGAGGCAGGAAAGCCTCCTTCCCAGCTGTCCAATTAGCACATGGTAAATGGAACTCTTCACTCCACAATGTCTATTGCTCATGGAGGGAAAGCTGGGCCTTGGGCTCCAGCCACCTCTACCCTGCCTCCTCTCCAAGGACAAAGCCCCAGGACTGGGCACCTCCCTCAGATGGACACTACAATCTTGGAAAAAGAAGAACAGGAGTACTTGTGGCACCTTAGAGACTAACAAATTTATTAGAGCATAAGCTTTCGTGGACTACAGCCCACTTCTTCGGATGCATCCGAAGAAGTGGGCTGTAGTCCACGAAAGCTTATGCTCTAATAAATTTGTTAGTCTCTAAGGTGCCACAAGTACTCCTGTTCTTCTTTTTCCAAGATTGTAGTGTCCATCTGAGGGAGGTGCCCAGTCCTGGGGCTTTGTCCTTGGAGAGGAGGCAGGGTAGAGGTGGCTGGAGCCCAAGGCCCAGCTTTCCCTCCATGAGCAATAGACATTGTGGAGTGAAGAGTTCCATTTACCATGTGCTAATTGGACAGCTGGGAAGGAGGCTTTCCTGCCTCCGGAGGGAGGTGCAGCTGTACCTGGCCTGGGCAGAAAGATCCCTGTGGTTAGTCACTATCCTTAGCCCAGAAGGCAGCATCTCTGGCAGAGTCAGTCAGTCTCANTTATGCTCTCTGTATGTGTGTATATATATCTCCTCATACAGCCCACTTCTTCGGATGCATCCGAAGAAGTGGGCTGTAGTCCACGAAAGCTTATGCTCTAATAAATTTGTTAGTCTCTAAGGTGCCACAAGTACTCCTGTTCTTCTTTTTGCGGATACAGACTAACACGGCTGTTACTCTGAAACAATACAATCTTGGAGGCGCCAGCGAGTGCTTTCCAGCTTGCATATGAAAAGGCCATCTGAGAGTGCATCACTCCTCAGCCACCAGAGAGGTGACTGCAGAAAGGCCCCTCCTGCCAGGGAGCACTGGAAGTGCCAATCTCGGAGCAGCGCCGTTAGTCAGACGGGCACCACCCCTGTTTGCTCTCAGGAGCAGAGCTGTGCATGTGGCTGGCAGACTCTTATCAGGACACAGCAGTAAGTCCTCCGTGTGAACCCCTAGGGGAGCGTCTGCCACTGCTGTCTCTCAATGGTCGCCCACTGTGGCAGCCCAAGAAGCAGTAGATGGGGATACCTTCCTGCCAGGGTTCCTTTCATGGCAAGCCCTTTGTGAATACTCTGGGAGCAGTGTCCGGAGCAAAAGGAAAACCCTGTGCTGGGAAATGCTGTCATCCTAAAGTAAAGTGCAGGGGCCTGCATGGCATCAATAAATGGCAATATGGAGGAAGCGTTCGTCTCATCTCTAGGCAACGGGGAAATCCCCTGGGTCTACTGGCGCTGGAGTGGATTTGGGGATCTTGTGTTAAGGCACTTGACGAGGAGCTAGGAGGTCTGGGGTCTAGTCCCCGCTCTGCCACTGGGCAAGCTTAAGCAAATCACTTCCCCTCCATGCCTTGGTTTCCCCATCTGTATAATGGGAGTAACAAGACTTCCCTACCCCACAGGGGCAAGATGCTCAAATACTACACAATGGCAGGATGAATCCCTATTGCTCAAGACCAAGCCAGAGGCTCAGCCACTAGACCACAGTAACTTAAATGCCATGGTTTTGTAGTTGTGCATCCCTAGATTTCTGTCAGATCCAAGTTCTCACTTGCAGTTCTTACTGATTACTTTGCTAACTTCTCAGATCCACACTTGATGAGTAACAAAGCCCCGGGACACACCTAAGGCAGCATCTTCCTCATTCAGAGATGAAGGGGAAATAGAAGGATGGAAGGAAGAAACAGATGATTTCCAGCGTCCCTCACAGCACCACCTTCACTCTCCAGGCTACGTCACTGAGATAGAAGCCCGCCAGAAGCATTGCTATTAGACAGGAAGCCAGCAGATCGACAAAAAAGGAGGAGGGGGGAAAAATGGGTCAGAAGGACAAAAAATAGTTTGCAGGGCAGATGGTCCCACCTAGGACTCTTGCAGAGCCGAGTTCAAACAGACATGAAACCCAGCTTGAGGCCTCACAGCTTTTCCTTTCTCCAACTGTCCGACCTCCATCACCATAGGATCTGAGCACCTTGCCCTCTTCAATGCAACAGATGTTAACCTGCACCCATACCACAAACAAGGGAACCGTCGCCTCTTTGCCGAACGATCTGACCCAACTCTCAGCAGCATGAAGCCTCTTAAAGTTCTCTCCTGATCAACCTCTGACCTGACGTCAGAGCCAACACCACTCTAACTTTTTGCCAGGACCAGTTTAAAAGGTTAGGTCTGTGCTATTTATGGACAAGCTAAGGAGGCCAGACCAGATGAACATGTAACAAGTTATCATGTTCTATTAAGAAAGGTGGGGGTCACCACCGCTGGGAATTTAGGGGAGATCTGCCCCAGGGCCCTAATCTGTAGCACAGCCAGGAACTGAACTCAGATTTCCCAAGAGCAATCCCGTACTTTACATCCCACCAAGCCCATGTCAATCTCTAGCAGTTGGCAATAAAGAAGCAGAAGAGGAATAAAAGGCAGGTGGAGCCAGATTTGGTTAATTGCTAAGAGAAGCCTCTTGAGATGCTGCATGTGTACCAGGCACGTGGTAAGTCATCCACAACGCATTGTTCATCTGCATAGATGAATGCACCTGTAACAGTAGCACATGCCAGAGCTCAGGAAGGAGACAGGTAAGTGCAGGGGGTTCAGGGAGGACTAGCTTTATTGCAAAGATGAGAGAAACTGGGTAAGGACCTGCTGCCAGCTTACAGAAAACACATCAGGTGCTGACTGAGGAAACACATTGGGTTCCACTTAGCTTCTGTGGCTCTAAAAAGGTCACACTGCTTGAAAGACAAAGTTGTTTTGGAAGTGGAAGCAGCAATGTGGGAATATCTATTGTTATGTGCACAGCTGCTGCGACAGATAAGAGGCCAGCACAAGGGAACTCCAAACCCGCAGCCTCTTTGAACCTCACAAATGCTAAGTACAGTTGCATATATTCTGCACTTACATGGGAACTGCTGGTGCATGTATTTCCACACGCTCTGGAAAAAGTTAAAAAACAAACAAAGGCAATTCCCAGGCAAAAAGCTCTGTTAAAAGGGAGATAAGGTTGAGCAGATGCACCCTAACCTTTACCCAATACTGTCCTCGAGCTCCCAGCATTTGGAGAGTTAACAGAAGTCGTCTTAGTCAGAAGAACGATTAGTGCTGCCCCCAAATGGATCAGGCAGGATTTGAGGGGTGGGGGCAAGAGTGCATTGTTCTTGTTTTCAGAAGCAAAGGATAAAATCTTCAGACTTGGGTGTCTCTAGTTAGCCAGCTCAGAAGTGGCCTGGTTTTCAGAGTTGCCCAGCTGCCATTGAAGTTCAGTCCCCTATCAGCCCCACATTACAGTTTGGAATGAGCTGCCCCAGGGATCTCTCTTGCTCTCTCCATGTCTTTCAAGTGCTTCTACCTGCACTTCTCCCAGAATGGAACCCTGAGGTTCACCCCACTTTAGAGAAGATCACCAGGCTACAATACTCCCTGTTTACCAACCATATAACCTCAGCCAGCCCAACTGGGTTTGGGTCTGGCTATAGACTTCTCTATGGGAGCTTGTGACCAGTAAGAAACAGCAGTGACTCAGGATAGCTTCATCAAAACCAAGTGTGATTTATTGATTCATAGAAACTTAAGCTGAGAGAAATAGGGTTAAAGCAATAAGCACCTATACGCATCTTCTCTCACCCAATCCATATACTTTCCTTGCTCTTTTAGTTGGGTGTCCCAGCCACCTCTTCTGAGTCTGAGGTTCAGCCTGCATCTCTCTGCAGACCCTCTCTCTCTATCCAAGAGTCACAGGCAGACTGTCATTCATAAGATCATAGGACACAGAACAGCAAGGGCCCTCCTGGGTAACCAAGTCCAGTCCGCTGCTATCGCAGTCAACCCTGGCATAGAATCCCATTCATAAACCTCATTTCAAAATTCCTTTTCCTTCCCTGGACTCCTGGTCCTGGTCCAAGCTGGGTTATTCACCAGGAGGTCGAGGTTGGACTTCACAGCAGTAGGTTCTCTGTTTTGTTCTGTAACTACCAGTGAATAGGTGGGAATTAGGAGCATTAGTCTGATCTGCCTATGTGCTTGCTAGTGTCCGTCTAGATGAGGTGTTTGTGTGGAATAGCTAGTGTGTGAATTTGGTTCCATGCTAACTCCCTTTATGGGCATTCTTATTCCGCACTACGAGTGCCTTTGTGCACTTTAGCTTAATCCACTAACCACACAAGGCATGAACGTGGGATAAGAAGGTTCACATGGGAAGCTTGTGCACAACAGCTATTGTGGGCTATTTCCCTGGGTTGACAAGCCCTCAGCATCCGCTGGAATTTACCCCTCGTGGATCCCATAACCCCCAACACAAGAGCAAACAAACAAGGACATCATTTTCATAAAATACTACAAATATCTACCACATTTTTCACAGCCCATATATACACTGAGCAATGGGGGAGGTAGATGGGATCTTTTGACAGCCTTTCATGACTGCACCCTCAGAGAGAAAGAAGCGTGTTCCAAATACCCTTGGATGGAAAGGAATAGCCAAAAGCAGACTCATCTACTGCAACATCTACTCATCTACAAGAGTCACGGCCGCCTTACGATCAATAGTACTGAAGGTGGATCTCACTAGTTCAGCATGGACACCTGATTTTCATCTCTCCAAGCGGAGATCATCTACCAGTCTCCAATCCATGCCCATGTCTATTCCCAGATGAACAAAATCTAGGAGTTCTGAAGCTGTTTAGACAGAGCAAGAGTTTGCTTGCCACAATGCCAAGAGATACCTAAGATTACCATGGAGGAAGTCACAGGTCACTTCCAAGACATGATTGCAAATTCAGGGAAAATTACTACTCAGGTGACATAATCCAGGCCACCTCATGCATTACACTTCTCTGGCCTAAGGCACACAGTAAGCCGCCCCACATCAGCCCGGAAGGTAAGTGATTGACTAGGACTGCAAACGTGAACTGTGATTGTTCAGAATCCTCTCCCCATCCCGCTAAGTTTAGAAACCACCCTGGAGTAATAACCTCACTTTCCTCACATGCGCCACAGAGGGAAAGGGAAAACATATAATACGAGCCACAACTTCCAAAGGAAGATCTATGATATGTTGCAAACCCAGGAGTTCCTGATGTACGGGAGCTGCTGCAGGAATCCATCATTGTGAAATCTTTTGGGAAACCATACAGCTTTGTCATGCAGAAAACTATCGCTACGGAGTTCCTGAAAGAGCTTCAGTCAGCATCACTGAAGCTTTCACAACTTAGTCACGTGGGTCAGGAGCGAGAGAGCAGGCCTGTATGGGATTTTTCTACACTTGGTTCCCATGAACAACCCCCCTGAAAGCTACCAGAGTTGGAATGCAGGTCATGATGATAATGCACTTAGTTCTTTACCAGCTTTGTCCACCACCATCACCTCTCCTCTCACCCCAGCTCCTTGAACTTAAAGTATTATGGCACTGAGGAACTCAGCATCCATGGGAGGCAGGGGTTGTCTCCATGTTACGGAGACAAAACAGAGGTCTGAGAGGTTAAGCAGCTTCCCTAGGTCTGTGGCAGAGCTGAGAGTGCAACCCACACCTTACTACCCAGTCCATTGCTTTAGCCACGAGATATGGCCTCCTTCTTATAACTGTTAGTGGTGGCAGCAGGAGACTGAGGGGCTGGATGCCTGGGTTCTATTTTTATCTTTGCTACTGACTTTCTGTATGACCATGAGGAAGTCACTGCAGCTGGGATTTTCACTGAGGCATAAGTAGGACTTTCAAAGAGCCCGAATTTCCCCATCTTTCAGCTGGGTAATATCCAAGTAATAGGCGTGCCGCCAGGCTGGAGCAATTGCTGTTTGTCAAGCTCTCCAAGATCCCGGAGTGAAAGTTACACTGCTGTTTGCACAATAAAATAGTAGAGAGACTTAGCCTAGAGACACTTGAACATTACAGCCCTTTGGTGCTTGGAGGCATGGGAATAGTTCCTCCCCCATGCCTGTTTGTGTAACACACTGGGCCTGTTTACCTCCAGTGGGACTGAACCCCAGACCTTCAGCACCAACCCCTACCCTTGGAGCTAAAGGAGTCACTTTGCGTAAGTAGCAGGCTCCTATTCTCAATGGCGGGGTGGAGCCAAAATATCCTCAGGCACCTCTTTGGTCTGGACTTCCACTAATGGCAGCCTTTGAAATGCTCTGGCCTAACGGTTTCCTGCTTGGTATTTAATAGAGCCAAATGCAAGTCACACATCTAGGAACAAGGAATACAGGCCGTGCCTAGAGAGCGGGGCCTGTATTGTGGAGAGCAGTGACTCTGGACAGGATTCAGGGATCATAGTGGGCAAATAACTGACCAGGAGCTCCCAGTGCCACACTTGGCAAAAAGGGCTAATGTAACCCTTGGCTGTATAAACAAAGGGGTAGTGAGTAGGAACAGAAAGGGGATTTCACCTCTGTATACAGCACTGGGGAGACCCGTCTAGTTCAGGGAGTCACATCTTAAAACAGATGTTGAAAAATTGGAGGTGATGTAAAAAGGAGGCATGGAAACGTCTGACTCCAGGGCTGGAGAAAATGCCTTAGAGTGAGAGACTTAAAATGCTCAATCTACTTAGCTTATCAAAGAGAAGATCAAGAGGTGACTCAATCATGGTTTCTCTTTATGGGGAGAAAATGCAGGATACTCACAGGCTCTTTAACCTAGCGGAGAAAGGCAGAACAAGAACCAATGGCCGGAAGCTGAAGCCAGCCAAATTCAAATGGAAAATAAGGCATAAATGTTTAACAGCCCAGGTGATTAGTCATTGGAGCAACCTGCCAAGGGAAGTGATGGACTGTCTTCAAATCCGCCTGGCTGCCTTTCTGGAAGATGCTATAGTCAAACAAGTGCCTGGGCTCAGTGCAGGGGTAACACTGTCTGGCCTGTGCCATACAGGAGGTCAGACCAGATGATCGAATGGTCCCTTCTGGCCTTAAAAACTATTAATCTTGAAATTTTAGGGTAGCCAGTTCAATAGGTAGGAGGGATACATACTTCCTGCTGTGGAGGGAAAGGCATCGGTTAGTCTACATTACATCAGTTGTCTGTCTATGTAGCATGTAGACACGCCTTAATGCACATAATCAAACTGGGATGCCCAAAGCAGCTCACCAGCAGCCAGAGGACTGCACCAAACATGTGTACCGTAAATACTCGCAGGCCACAGGAATTAGTTGCAATAATTAGGCTTTTATTGAACGCTGGCTAAACTGAGCCTCTCTCGCACCTTTTTGTCACACTAGTTTGGATGTCAGAGTCCCTGCAGAGCACCGGGGTGTAGCATTACTGGTGGACAAGTGGGGACATGCTGCAGCATGGGTTTCACCGGATCTAATGCTCTTCTCTACTAGCCAGAGGAAAAAGCATTTAAAAAGGAAGATTTCTAACCAGAGGAATGAGGTTCTGGAACAGCCTTCCAATAGGAAGATTATTTGTCCCTGCTCCAACTAGTTTGAAGATGGAGCTCGACGTTTCTGACCAAGATTCTCTGATGGGGTTGGCTGTGATAGCAGGGACTAGATTTGATGACCCTGTAGGCGCCTTCTAGTCCTATGTTCCTAAAAAGGTCATCTTCATACCAGGCAGTTTTAAACGAGCAAAGAACTATTAATTTTAGAGCATCTTCCATTTACCAGTTCCATAATAATTAGCTTCTAGTGCATCTCGCTGCTAGATCTCAAAAAGACAGACAAGGACTGGTGCCCTTGTACAGATGGGGAAACTGAGGCATAGAGGCTTGTTAGAGGTTAGTGGCAGAATCTGGAATGAAACTCAGGTCTCCAGATATCCAGTCAGGCTCCATGTCATCTCTAAGTCACCCACCACTTCAGAAGTAGGGAAGGATTAGCTATCCCTGTTTTACACAGGGGGAAACAAAGCAGTGACGTAACTGGTGGAAGTCTGTGGCAGGGCTGGGAATGGAGTCTAGACCTCACAAGTCCTGTCTTTTAACCACAAGATCAGCCTTATGTCTTGTGTTTAGAGAAATAAACAAAAAACAGACCAAGTTCAGCTTTGACCTAAAAAGTATGTAAGCAACATACTTGTCTTGGCATTTAATTAGGCCACTAGGTGGGGACAATCTTGGCACTCTGACTATTTTCCTTTGAAACTGGTGAAACTGGTGCATGAATATGGAAGGGCTGTAATTCAGCCAGTAATGTTTACAGGCAGTTGAAAGTTAAACAGAGCAGAAGCAAATCAGAAAAGGGTTTCAGGAAACAGCCACTCTCTATGACAAACAAGCTAAATAGTGATATACAAAGGATAACCAGAAGGGAGCTGCAGACACAGAGATTTCACAGGCTGCATTATTACAACGCAGTGTATAACAATCATGCAGGGCGCACGAGCAAACTAGTACTCAGACCTGGCTAGGAGGAATCTATGGTGGTCAGGTATAGGGGACATGTTGGTGCTCAGCTCCACCCACTGTCCCAGAACACCTACAAATCAACATGAGCTCCCAGTGCGATGCTTGGCAATTGAGGGCCACTGTGACCTGGAGCAGGGATGGAGCTACCTTTGGATACGGCACTAGTGGGAACAATACTCAAGTACTGCGGCCAGTTCTGGGGGCCACGTTTTAAAAAGGATGTTGAAAAACTGGAGAAGATGCAGAGAAGAGCCACAAAAATGATCCGAAGGCTGGAGAAAGTGCCTGATAGGGCAAGACTTACAGCTCACTCTTTTGGCTTATCAAAATGAAGACTGAGCGGTGATGATTACAGTGCATAGCCACCTTTATGAGGAAAATGGAGCAGGTAGCAAAGGGCTCTTTAAGCTAACAGAGAAAGGCAGAACAAGAAGCAATGGCTGGAAGCTGAAGCCAGGCAAGTTAGAAATTGAGGCACAAGTTTTTAACAGAGACAGTGATTAACAACTGGAACGAACCGCCAAGGAAAGCGGTGGATTCTCCATCTGCTGGTGTCTTCTGATCAAACCTGGCTGCCTTGCTGGAAGATGCTTTAATCAAACACAAGCGACTGGGCACAATAAAGAGTGAAATTCTCTGGCGTGGGCTATCCACAAGGTCAGATTAGATTATATTGATGGCTCCTTCTGGCCTTAAATTCTACCAATCTAGATGCTTGAGGGGGTTTCCAAGCTTTTAATTCTAAGAGCGCCACATTCCTTCCCAACTCCACCATAACTCAGTCCTTATATTTTTCATTCTGCTGAACACATTTTGCAAACCTCTGCTCTGGTTAAATGATCAGCAATAAGAAAGTTAATGGTGACATTCAACATTTCACCATTCGGCCCTTTAACTAGCACCTGCCTTGAGATTAAGGAGAGCTTCTTGTGGCGCTCAGAGCTACTGTTACCTGCCTAGCATGCGGAGACAGCACTATACCTACCCATGCTTGGAGAGACGGGTGCCTGAGAAGTGCTGCTGTGGTCTGCGACACATATACTAGCAGAGTGCCTAGGATGGAAGGCAACAGATGTAAAGAACTCTATTTCCCCAGAGATTAGCCAATGTGATCAGAGAGAACACAGAGCCGAGTGGCTCTTGGGTGGGGTCTTGTGTTTGTTTGTTTAACTCCGTACAAGCTCGCATTCAGCCAGTTGAGGAAATCCACAGGCAAGTCTTCACACACTCAGTTGCTGGCAGCGTGCAGCCTTTTTGGTGCCACTTGCATTGAAAAAGGAGGTCAGATGGGCAAACTAAAATAACCAAAGTAACGCCTTGATTTATAATCCTTGCTTTCTCTCTCATGGTCGTGCTGCTGTACGGAAGAGTAGAGGCGCCGTGGCTTCCTGAGTACTGCTATGGATGCTAACATATGCCAAGCATGTAAAGATGATTGACATACAGAAACAACACCCACTGTGAAGGGCCCTATCTTTATCCCAATAGCCTTTTACCCAGTCCTTCAGTGTGTCAGCAGCTAGTCAGAACAGGAAAAACACTATGTTTATTATAATAATCCCATATGGCTCTTCCTTTTATGTTGATTTAACATGGTTAAAATGTTACTGTTTAGAAGAAGAGCTACAGGTTTCAGCTTTAGCTCTGTAATAGGCTGTGTTAAAATAAATCTTCCACAGCTTGATCATTATCTGATGTCAGCAGGATGCAGACAGATTCAGTTCTTCCCAGAGCGAGCAGCTGAGCAATGCACACACAAACTCACTGGGGATTATCTGAAAATGCAAGAAGAGCACAAAGAGAAACATACTGTTCCTCTGCAGGGATGCCCAGCTGCTGTATGCAGGCTGTGTAAACAGAGCACTATGCAAGGACAAAAGACACAGGAAACCATCACACATTGCTACATTCTGCTCTGCAAGTGTGAGCCCAGTGATTGGTAGGGGTGCTTTTTTTTTTTTTTGGCGCTAGGGAGAATTGCAAGATGCCACCAATATGAACAAGCCAAACCAAGTCATTACTGCTCACTGGAAAGTGGTCATAGATACCGCAAAATTCCAAACCTAACAGTCACACATCAGGTACCTGATCTGTTCAAGAGACGGGACCTACACACTCCCTTGGTAGTGATTTGTACAATGGTAGCAGCTAAAGGCCCCGGGCAATGGGATCTAGGCTCCTGAGTCACTTTGGTACTTTGGAAATATTTACTTTAAGTAAGTCAGGGATCGCGCTAAGCTAAGTCAATACAAGTCATTCTTATAACTGGCTGAAGAGTCTGCGCAAAGAGTCTGCAGGGGTTTCGTTAAACTGGTGCAACTTGTGAGTTTAGACAAGGCCTTTCATATGAAGTGTCCCCTCCACCAATGTAGACGCGCACAGGGCTGCATTGGTACCCTGTGCTTAGTAGTGACCCAGAGAAAACAGAAGCATCTATTGCTGGTTACGGCACCAGACAGTGAGTCAGGACCCATGCTTCCATTCCTCACTCTACCACTGTCACTATGTGACCCTGGGCAAATTACTTTCCCTTTCCTGTCTCAGTTCCCATCTGTAGAACGATACCTTCCTTTATGACGTGCTTGGAGATCTCCAGATGAAAAGCACTGAACAAGCAGCATGTATTAACACACCCTGCAGGCCTGCATCTCCAGAGCCAACAAGAGGCACAGCAATGTTGGATACTCCTGTTTTTCATGAGTCTCTCTGTGAAAGCTGTGGACGAAGGCGCTACATTTCAGAGATCTGACTGCTCTGAGACATCACATCTGCTTGACTCCATGGCTAAAATATTCCAGGATCTTTGCATGCCTTCCATTCATGCTACTATCCCTATTTTCTCCAGCCTGTCTCTTATAGTCTTAACTGCCTTCTACTGCTATGATCTCCAGTAGCAGCTAAAAAGAAAGAAATCCCCATATTACCTGTACCCATCCTTAAATGCACAATGCCACAACTAGCAAGGAAGAGATCGTACTGTAGCAAAGCACCTGAGATAAAGAGAGGTGTACCCAGGAAATCATTCCCCTGTTGAGGTTATTCTGCCAGGCAAATCTTATTGTGTATGTGAATGACCATGCTGCTGTGGAAGTGTTTGTTTGGGGCTGTTCAGTTTCCTCTGGAACAATTTTAAAGGAAACCTCGGATAACAGTAGTTGCGTAGTCGCGTATTCCATCTGTTTCCAGGCAAAAGTAATGGCGCAAAGGACAAGAGAAGACATCACTTGCTGTCATCTATGGCTTTATTAAGAATTACGCCCAACTGTCTCCCCAGAAAAGAAACCCTCCTGAGCTTGCAGTCATGGCAGCTGATCACCCGTTTAGAAAGCAAAGCCATTTTTGATATCTACAGATCATTAGCATAGTTGTTTTCCATAGTGTTGCTAACTCAGGATTTCATCATCCTATTCGATGTCCTGGAGTCACGTCAGTTTGTGACAATTTCGGCTTTCCAAAAGCAAGGCTTCATGGTTCTAGCAAAAAGCTTGGAAAATGTGACACCCTAAAGCCGTGTTTCCCAAACCGTGGGCCCTGACCCACCAAGTTACAGGAAGGTTCTAGATGGGTCGCCATAGGCAAACATACATTTGTCCCAGCTCGGTAAAGTGCAGGGGGGTTAGAGAGCAAGTCCACCCTCTATTCACCCTGCAGTGGCAGTTTGTCCAGGCTCCTGGCATTATGATCTGGTACCCAGGGCTGCAGTGTCACTCACGCCAAACCTAGTGGTGCTGTGATCCCATGCACCAGGTCATAACGCCCAGAGCGGAAGGCTGGGCCCAGCCTTGTGGGAAAGGAGCCACCACTGCGGAGTAAACTCACTTTCCAACCCCACCAGAGGCGACGTGTGTGTGTAGAGGGGTCATGCAGGGTCACGCCCCCCCCGCCCCGATTTTCTGCTTGGCTTGTACTGAGCATGCTCAATAACACCACTGAAGCTGGCTGCCTTCACTCTGTCCCCCTTCTCCCCCCATTAGCAGGCCTGGGTTATCTCTGAACCCCACCATACCCCCCCTCGGCCTCCCCTCCACACCAGGCCAGAGTTAAGATTGCAGTGCCAGGGCGGAGGGTGCATATATGTAATAGTGAGTTGCAAAAAAGACAACATGCAGTTGCCTTAGTACCGTTTGGGAGCCAGTGCCCTAAGGCTCAGAAACCAGACAGCCACAAGAGAGCCAAAATTGTATTTTAAAACAACTCAGGAGTTTGGAGAGCCTGACTCATGATCTTTGAATGCTTGGGATTGGCAGCATTGTGTGGAAGAGCACAGAGGCCCCAGTCTAGATCAGCCCCCCATTGTGCTAGGTGCTGCACAATCACAGGAAGACGATCACTGCTCAAAAAGTCAAATGCGCAGAAGTCCAGTGCCTGGGTATAGCAAGAAACAGCCACACCGAATGCAGACTGCAAGCATCATATGACTGACAACCAAGGGAGATGTACAAGAAGGACCACGAACAAGACAGACACCATTTTAAACTCGCTCCCCAGATCTGAAGGCGGCCTATTGGAATGGAACGGAGAGAGCTGTTACAGGTTGGGCATGGGGTCAAGCCATTAAATCCATAATTTTGTATGGATCACGAACAAAAACAAAGATTCAATTTACTTTGCAATTCCCTTTCATTAAACCGTGTTTAATCACATCTGAAGAAGATAGCCAGGGCCTCACATAGAAGCATCATCAGCTAATGAGGAGACTCGCTAGTCACAGATCTCTTTTGCTTTGGAGGCTGAGAAGGCGGCACCCATACGAACTAATGCTAGTAGCAATAGCTGCACATAGCCATCACTAGAATGGAATTTAATTAACTCTTAGCTTCCAGTCCCATTTTAAACAACCCCAGAAATCTGCACCACCACTTTGGGTGGATCTCTCTCTGCTCTGCTTGGTGGTTAGCTATTTTTCAGATCTAGGGGAAAGTGAGCTAGCAACTGTGAATGCTTATGGAGGCGCCACAGAGACACCTTGATCGGTTCTTTAGTATTATTTATTGGTACTGTGGTTGTGTCCAGGCAGCCCAGTCACAGACCAGGACCCCGCTGTGCTAGGAATTGTACAAACAGAACAAAGACAGTCCCTGATCTAAAGAGCTTACAGTTACTCTGTAATTAAGAAACATCTTTATTGTACTATCAGATGTAGTCCGGTTTGGTTTGTGGTTGCAGTTAAAGCAATATGACAGCAGACAAAGATCTAAGAAGATCCAATGGCTGGAAGAAGCAGCTAAACAAATTCAGCTAGAAACAAGGTGCAAATTTTTAACATGAACCATTGGACCGATTTCCCAAGGGCTGTGGTGGATTCTCCGTCACTGGCAATTTTTAAATCAAGACTGGATGTTTTTCTGAGAGATCTGTTCTACTTCAAAGAGGAATTAATTCAGTGAAGTTCTATGGCCTGTTTTACACAGGAGGTCAAACTAGATGATCACAATGTCTCTTCTGTATTTATAAACTATGACTATATGACATACAGAGACAGTGAATTTAGTTCTAGTCTAGCCTGTGTAGATGAAACTGAACTAATCAGCTTTGTACATCTTTAATTTCTCTGAAAATCAATTTTGTAGACTTAAAAAATTCTGTAAGAACTACACCTTAGAGATACACATAATAACAGCCTTATATTTATATTGCTCCAGAAACAAGGTGTTCATGAAACAGGAATCCATTCAACTCTGAAAAGCAGCCAATTCTGGGGTGGAACATGGCAGCTGTTTAATAGCTCACAGCAACACTATGCAACTGTTTTTAGGCCCGGGATGTCATTCACAATTCAACTGCAGGACAAATCAGGACAAGTAGAATGTAGTTCCCTCGACAGGACAGCACAGCTAATGCTGTAATGCTCTAGTATCATGCCAGCCTCCCAACTTCCCAGTAAAGTTTTACTCAAGTGTTAGCTACCTAGAGGGCTGGCAGTTTAATAGTTTCTCTAGCACAGTGGGGGGAGGCAGGAGGGGAAACACCCCCCCCCCCAAAGCCAGGGGAACCATGTTGGAAGTCTGTTTGAAATGTGAGCATTTAAATACATAGCTACAGTTGGTACCCCGGAGTGGGTCAGGCACCTGCAGCCTTTGCAAGTGTTTAAAAGACCAGCCTTTGCTTTTTTATAACGGAGACAGCGTGAATGAACCATCCTCCACCTGCCAGCCAATCTGCCTTGTCTGCAACCAACTTCTCAGTGCTGGGAGGAGTCAGAGGAAGTGCTGCTCGCCTTGATAACAGGAAGTCTGCCCTCTACCACTCCCATAGAAGAAAGGCTGTATGAATTCTTGGTCAATTTCCTATTTACCCCTCACAGCAACTTCTCCCTGCCTATGGCTTTCATGGGGAAAGCCTGCAAAGCCAAAGAACTCTCCAAGGAAAAAAGCTTTCCTGGGCAACATGAATTAACTGATAACTTGATCAAAACCCCTTTCACCTAAAGTAGCAACATTGCATAAGAGAATTCAGGAGTATAAGGGCTGGTCCACACTAACCCCCCAGTTCGAACTAAGATACGCAACTTCAGCTACGTGAATAAAGTAGCTGAAGTTGAAGTACCTTAGTTCGAACTACAAGGTACTTACCGCGGGTCCACGTGCGGCAGGCAGGCTCCCCCGTCGACTCCGCGTACTCCTCTCGTGGAGCAGGAGTACCGGCGTCGACGGCGAGCACTTCCAGGATCGATTTATCGCGTCTAGACAAGACGCGATAAATCGATCCCAGAAGATCGATTGCTTACCGCCGAACCCGGAGGTAAGTATAGACGTATCCTAAGGTTTTATACTGAATAGACTAGAGTGGGAGGGGTGTGATAGACACACTTGGCCTTTGTCTAAGGTTAAAGCAGGCATCAGATTCAGGCTAACCCTGACAAGCGTTTAACAAAGGGGAAAACGTTATTTTTTAAGACTGTTGAAGGAAGCTTTTATATAAAAGGAAAATTACAGTCCAATTATCTTGTAAAACTTCAAGCTGTTAGAGGGCGGCAGCAGGAATGAGCTCTTCAACAGAAGCAATTTTAATAGCTGCATTATCTCTAGCAGCCGGAGGAAAGAGCTCGCGAGAGAGTATTTGCTAGAAGCAAGATTCACATCTTCAGGACCTTCGGGTGCACTGAGGCGCTTTAGATGTTTGGGGGAAGAGAATTATTCCAAATAAAGCTGCTTTCTCTAGCAGACACCTGCCCTCACCGGCTAGAAGGTTCTCTTACATTTCCAGTGTGGTTTACTGTGAGCAGTTGGATTTTTGCAAAATGAAAATACATGGAGAAATGGAAAGGGGATGCCTAACCTGTGTGTATGATTATATAACTGATTTACTACTACCCTTGTAGCCATGAAATGTATATCACTACTCTGCAGTTCAGCTCAAAGACTCATCACTGGGATGCCGAGTTGACAAATGTTCCCGATCTATTATTTTTCAAAGCGTACGTCCTTTCAAATGTCAATGTCAGAAATATGGAACGGAGCCAGTGATCAATATTGGGCTGGGAGAAATCCTTCTCGGGCTGCAGAATTATTTCCCAACCACTGGAAGTGGGATGACCAGGAGTTGGGCCTGCTCATTCATCTTCTCAAAGACAGACTTCAGTCTTTGTATGTGGGATATTTTGTGCAGATCAACTAATGCAGCGGTTTTCAACCTGTGGGCTGCGGACCCCTAGGGGTCTGCAGACTAAGATTTCCAAAGGGGTCTGCACCACCATTCAAAATTTTGTAGGGGTCTCCAAACGATAAAAAGGTTGAAAGCCACTGACTCATGTTTCCCTTCCAAAACCAGGAAAGGAGGATACAAGCAGAAATCCCCTGGCTGGCTTGACAGGAATGATAGCCCAGCACTGTGCAGCCGGGCAATTGTTCACATGGGACTTTTTTTGTAGCAAGACTCATAAGGCACCTGATCAATAACCACTGTGAAGTGAAGGCACCATTCACAGAACAGACACAGTAAAGGTAGCAGCTGCCACACATATCACCTACCCCAGCACTAGCCTACAGGAAACAGATCGGAGTTCAGCCTTTGGCTCCTCTAACTAACCTGCGCCAAGTAGCACCAAATATGTCTGCATTCCAAAGCTGCCATTCTCCCTGTTCAGAAACCCACCAGCTCATTCTACTCTGCCCACTGAACAGGGTATGGGCCTGCTTGCGCGTTCTCTACTGGCAGGATCCTCTCTGTTAGGGCTGTGATTATTTACCCATCTATTTACAGCAGTACACCCCCTAGTGTGGATGCAGCGTCACCGGGATCAAAGTGCCTTATACCCGCATAGTTTATTCCCCTTCCCATATGGGAAAACACACATCCCTGAGCGACATAAGTTTCGCCAGCATCAGTGGTAGTATGCACAGTGCTATGTTGGCAGGACAGCTTCTCCCACCAACACAGCTTCTGCTGCTCATTGAGGTGGTTTTATTATGTTGACGGGAGCGCTCTCTCCCATCGGCATACAGCGGCTAAACGAGAGATCTCACCGCTGTATTGGTCCAGCTGTGCCGCTATAAGCTCACTGGTGTAGACATGGCTTAGGACTAAAGATACTGGATTTTGAGCAGGCCCTATACAAACAGCTGATATACCATTGCTGTTGCTGAGGAAATGTAAACAAACTATATTTACACCCACAACCACCCTCACCTATTTAGCTTAACAAAAAGAGAAAGTTAAGAGGTGACCAGATTCCATTCGGTAAGTACCTAAGGAGAAGATTTCTGGTAGCAGAGGGCTCCCAAAAAGAGACCCAATGGCTGGGAGCAAGCTAGACAAAGACAGGCTAGAAATAAGGTACAAATTTCTCACAGGGAAGGTAATTCACCACTGGAACAAACTCCCAAGGAAAGGGGTGGATTTACGACCTCTTATTCTCTTCAAATCCAGCCTGGCATCCTTTCTGGCAGATCTGCTTTAGTCAGACATGTGACTGGGTTCAAGGTAACTGAGCGCAATTCTCTGGTCTGTGCTGTACTGGAGTCAGACTAGATGATCTAATGGCCCCTTCTGGCCTTGAGCTTCCAGAATCCATAAAGCAAGGATTTTGTGCTCCAGTGCGTTCAGACAGCCAGAAGCCCAGTAGCTATTTGCCTCACGGCAGCAATTCCAGAGCCAGAGCATGAAAAAGGAACAAGAAGTCAGACAAAAAAGACAGCTTCATGCTGCAGCTATTCAGGCCACAGTTCAGGAAGGAAAACAGCTCAGCCTTCCCACCAAGTCCATCTATATTTCAAGCCCTTCCAAAGGCTCGGTGTGCACGCTGCAAACGTGGGCCTAGGATGCCTCCATCTAGCACTTCTAGAGCACCAAGCACTGCAGGCTTTGGGAGGCAGCAAGATTACAAAAGAGCAACAATCTGCAGGCCTCCATTAGCCTCCCTGATATACCATGGAGCGGGTAGGAGGTTCATTATAGGGAAATCTCATTAACTTGCCATCAGGAAAGTAACAACGGGCCAGTTTGCCAGGGCTGTCATAGCGGCAAGCTCCATCATTAATAAATGTGCAGCATGCCACACCTTGAGAGATTCAGCGCCGTCAGCTGTCATGGTGGATAACAGAGATGATCCTGAAGACAGACCACCAGTGGCCTTGGAGGATCAGGACAGTGGAATGACACTAGCACAGCACGTAGGGCACTGGCTGCATAAGTAATTCATAATGACCTATCAAAGGAAACCTGTTCAACACTTTCAAAAGACAAGCCTGGGAGCTTAAATTCATAACTCTGCTAGACTCTAAAAATCATGGACTGAACAGAGACCCTGGATTAGTGGCTGATTACAACAATCTGTAACCCACTAACCCCCTCTTTTTGTGTCCTATGACTACATGGGTGTTAATGGGCCACTTCACCTTGAATGGTCCCTTAGAATATGTGCTTAGCTACTTATGCTAAACTAGCCCTTCAATCTTGTATTTAGCTGTGACACACCGTTTTCCAGACCTGAAGAAGAGCTCTGTTTGGCTCAAAAGCGTGTCTTTCTTCCCAACAGAAGTTGGTCCAATAAAAGATATTACCTCCACCCCCACCCTGAGTCTCTCTAAATCAGGGGTCAGCAACCTTTCAAAAGTGGTGTGCCGAATCTTCATTTATTCACTCTAATTTAAGGTTTTGCGTGCCAGTAATACAGTTTAATGTTTTTAGAAGGTCTCTTTCAATAATATGTAACTAAACTATTGTTGTATGTAAAGTAAATAAGGTTTTAAAAATGTTTAAGAAGCTTCATTTAAAATTAAATTAAAATGCAGAGCCCCCGGACCGCTGGCCAGGACCTGGGCAGCGTGAGTGCCACTGAAAATCAGCTTGTGTGCCGCCTTCAGCACACGTGCCATAGGTTGCCTACCCCTGCTCTAAATAATTCACACATTTTCACTAAACATTTTGGTTATAATTATAGTGTCTCCAATTCCTAATAGGACAGGGCTTTAACGGCAGGCTCCAAGGACTGAATGGCTCCACTCATCTCTCTCAGCCCCCTCCAGGGCAGCACATGACAGAGCCATACCCTGCGTCACCTGTTCGGGAGCCAGGAGACTGGTCTGCAGAGGCTGCCAATCCAGCAGAGTATTTTATTTTTTTTCCCAGTGCAGCTGAAAAGGAAGCACAAGCCCAAAATGTGTTGACCGATTTAGCCAGCCAAGCTGAGCATTGCAATTACAAATCAGAGTGTTTGGCCTCAGAGATTCCTTAATTGGCCATTACTAGGCCAGACGAAGGGATCTCAAACTGCCGCACTGCTTCGACGTGCCCACAACACACACTATTCTCTTCTTCTGCACTTGATGAGCTGGGCAAGCCTCCAAACTTGCTTCCCATTCCAGCCTGGAAGGAGCGTCCATTTCTGAAGTTATTTCACACCCTCCGGCGCCTCAGCTAAGGGCAACGGGAAAGCACAGCAATGGCAGTGAAGGGCCCGGGCATAGCAGAGCTTCAGCCTCAGTGGGATGTGCAGGTGGCCCGGAGGGGGACTTAAAGCACCTGCGAGTCCCGGCCACGGTGGTACTGGAAAGGCAGTTTTGTTATCTTGTTCTCATCTTACCGAGAGCTTTTTGATGACGTATGATGCTGGCTATTAGGGAGCTCTCTTCACTCTAAGCTACTACATTATTATTTGTATTGACGTGGAGCAGAACCCCACTGGGCTAAGTGCTGCCCAAACACAGAACAAAGACGGCCCCTCCCCCCAAAACATAGACCAAGTATGTGACAAGACAGCGGATGAATACAGACAAACAGGGGAGGATCAGGGAACCACGAGCCAGTCCCGGTCAGCACTATGGGCAGTGGTCAGCACACCAGCTGCTTAACCCTTGTCAACCTTTTTATAGGCATCATGGCAAAGGAGAGATTTGAGGAGGGATTTGAAGGTAGACAATGAGGTAGCGTGGCAGATGTTTATGGAGAGCACCTCCCCACTGTGTGGGGCAGCAGGGAGAAAACACAAAGGGAGATTTGACAAGTGGGCGATGAAGACAGGTGAGGGAGACAGGACTCAACATCTCCGTAGCGTGGGAGAGATGACAGTAGGGTGGAGATGGGCCATGAAAGTGATGACAAGTGGCTGAGGTTTGATGTGATGATAGAGAATGGGGAGCCAGCGGAGGGATGTATGAATAGGGGGACACGGTCAGAGCAACAGGCTAGGACAGTGGTCCCCAACCTTTTTCATCTGGTGGGCACCAGACGACGAGCCATGGAGGACCGTGGCGGCGGACAAGCATCCGCCGAAATTTCGCTGACAAGCAGCGTCAATAGGCGTCGCCGCCAAAATGCTGCCAACAAGCAGCAGCATCCGAAAATTGGCAGCATTTTGGCAGCGATGCCTCTGGATGATGCAACTTGTCAGCAGCATTTCGGCGGATGCTCATCCGCCAGCCAGTACGCGGGTGCACTTAGACACCCCAGCGGGCGCCATGGCACCTGCGGGCACCACGTTGGGGACCCCTGGGCTAGGGAAATGGATCTTTGCAGCAGCATTTTGAATGGACTCAGGCAGGGCAAGGTGGGAAGAGCAGAGGACAGTGCAGTAACCGAGATGCAAGATGAGAGCCTAGAGGACAGTTTTAGCTGTGCAGCCGCAACAGAGATGCTGTGCAGAAAGAATCAGCAAGATTCAATCTACATCAATCTTAGAGTTGAGACTTTTACAGCAGCACATAGCCTGTCTGCCTTCCAACACACAGCTGGCTGCCATGAGCACTATTCACAACATTCATGGTAAGCCTGAAATTATATCATTAGTAAAGCCATTTACACACTGCACGGGTGTTTAATCCTCACAGCCTGGTGGGTCGGCCAGACCAGTTGGCCGTCTAGTCTGGTATCCCATCTGACAGTGGCCAGTACCAGATGCTTCAAGAGGAAGGTTAAAGAAACCCGTACAACTGACAATCATGGGGCAAGCTGCCCACAGGAGAGACTTCCTAACTCCTCTAGGCCATGCTGCCCCCTCTCTGGTCAGCTCCACAGGGCACCCTCCTCCTTCACAACACCCCTGGGCAGGGCAGTATCCATTCTCTAATTGGAACTGCACTGGGGCAGAAGGGGGAGACTAAGCCAAATACAATCACACACTGGAATTTGGTTGGGATTCAGGCTCTGCTAACCATCTTTTACAAAAACACCACAGGCCCTCATGACCCAAGCAACCAGCATGGATGTCTTACATCTCACCCGAATGATGGGTGCTCTACCAGCACAGCACCCACTAGTACCACCCTGGGGACAGTAGTCCTAGGGAGTCACTCCCACTGCTCCCTGCAAAGTAGCACAGCCTCTGGGCATGGGGTTCAGTGCTATACTGGTTGGTATGTATCATCACCACCACCTGCAGCGCCATGGGGACCACTTGGGGAGTTCCCACAGCCAAGTATCAGTCCTGCCCCTGCGTACTTTGTGAGCTCACAGTTCAAGGGTTAGCCAGGTTGCAGGCCCCACCTGACTCATCTGGGTGACAACAATAAGGTGCCTGGAAGCTGGCTGGACATGCTTTTGGAAGTACTGCAGTGCTGGCAACTTGGGGTTCGGTCACCCCAAAAAGCTAAGCTCTCCTCTCCCCCTTCCCACACATTCAAATCTTTGTAGAATCCTTGATGAATGCAGTGTGGGAAGAGGACTATGAGAATCAACACATGCGCAATGCACGCCTAGAGGAAATGCCACAGTCTTCCTTTAACAGCAACAAAATCCTTTGCAGCTGCAACAGAATCATTCTGGGGAAATAACAAAAAGGGGCAACTGGAGCACAGAAGGGGTCTCCTTTGACCAGGCCTTGCAGGGGTAGAACTTGCCTCTTTCATTCTCCAACCACCATTGCACCCACCCCACCCCACATCCTCATCCTCTTACTTGGGTGGATGGTAGCAGCAGGGGATCTCAAAAAGCCAAAGGAGAGCTATGAGTGTAATTAACACTTCTCTTCTCCCTCCACTCCCCAATTGGGTCCAGTGCGTCACAGCGTTCTGTTCATTCAATCTCATCCAATTCATTCACTCTACACTGCCACTGTGCCTCTCACATATTTTGGTGTGTTTCAGCTATAGCTTAGATGTAAATGCAATATGTTCCAATATTTCTAACGATCAGCAGCACAGTTGGGTAGCTGCGCGGTTCACAGAAAGGCGTGGTGAGCCGTGCTTCAGTATGGGGGCGAGGATCTCATGAGACGACAAAAATCTCTTCTCCAGGCACTGAAAAGCATCAATCACCCTCTTCTGTTATCTTTGCTCTTCAGAGAGTTACAGGCCCACCCAAGCTTTGCTCTTCGAGATCATGGAGTGATCCTGGCGCACCAGTATCTCTCGATCCTTATCGTTTATAGTTGTCTCACTCAGTAAAGAGGCTCTACTCTGGAAAGCAGCATCAGAGGGTTCAGTTAATTTTCTCAGTTGTTCCTGATCAAGTCTGTTTGGCCTGAACAATTATTTTCCTTTACTTTGTAACCCGAAGCCCTGCACATTATTCAGCCTGGGATCTGAGAGCTGAGTTCCTTCTGGTTCACATATCAACAGTAAAAGATTCTGCAACGGACACCTTTCGTTGGCAGATGAAGTTGAGGGTGCATCAGGCCAGGACAGACTGCAGCGCTCTCTCCCACAGTTCTACCCACAGCACCATGTTAACAATGGAAGTCACAACCCTATTTTTGTCACTGCAAAGGAAATTCTGATCCCCCAGGCAGAAGTCAGTGTTGGATTGACATCCATTAGAACTACATTTTAAAATCTAGTGTCTTGGGTGGGGTTGGAGCAGCGGCTCTGGGAGCCAGCACTCCCAGTTATGTTTCTGGTTCTGCCACAAACACTTGCTTTGAAAAGCTTCCATGAAAAGATGCTTTCAAAGCACTGTTAGCACGAAAGGAAAAAGCACAAGGCACCGTTAATAGCTACATCCATATAATTTTTTTTTAATTTATTTTCAGATGGCTTGTTCTTGACCATATGCTCATCGCAGACAGTGCTACGTAACCACCTCTCGTTATACTGTCCCTAATGGAATTAATTGCCGTCTAAATAATAGAACTCCTTTTGCAGCAATAACTCCGCAAGGGTCCTCGGAACAGATGGTCTCTTCAACTAAACAAATTAAAATCAGCCCAACTACCATGCCCAGACTGGAATCCTTGTTAAATGTCTTCCCTTTGATGATTGTAAAAATAAAACATGGTGGCCCCAGGTGGAAAATCTGGACTTGTTCAGAGCTCTTCCTCTGTCACTGCAAGCTGGGAATCTAGCAGGAAATACTAAACTAAGACAGCTGGGCTAAGAATTGGGCAGTGCTTTGGAATCATGGGTATTTAATGCCCTAGGAAGAAATGAAACTCCAACTCTGATGCAGGCACTCAGATATCAGAGGGGAGTTCCTTAGACACATCACACAAATCTGGAGATGGATTAAAAGGCTATAATGCAATAGAGGAGCTCTGACAGTGCCCTAGACGGAAAGCTTGAGTAGTTATTGCTCTGCTCCATCTGTTTGCTAAACAAAAATAGCAGTTTAAAGTGTTTGATGCCAGAAAATTACTGTGCAAAGATTGGCACTTTCTTCCTTAACATCTCAGCTCCCTGTGTGTCATAAATCAGATCTCTGGGTTTCCTGAGAAAAGTTTGCTCGCAGAAGCCATGTGAGTAGGGTGACCAGATGTCCCGATTTTATAGGGACAGTCCCGATTTTTGGGTCTTTTTCTTATATAGGCTGCTATGACCCCCCACCCCCTGTCCCGATTTTTCACATTTGCTGTCTGATCACCCTACATGTGAGAGGCAATATAGCTAGCTTGAGCTAACTATCTGGACTTGCGAGTCATCCAAGCTGACTGCAACTAGAGATTAGGGGACATCACTACCAATGGGGTGAAGACAGCTGTGTGTTCAAATCTTTTGGATGTATTAAACTGAGCACAACAGATTAGACAGAGCTGGTAAGAAAATGGAGAGGCAAGGGGGAAAGTCCAATGGAAAAAATTGACTTTTTGGAGAAATGTTTTGGTTGAAAACCAAAATATTTCATTTCAAAATGACACTGTTGTGCCTCATAGGAGTTGTAGTTTGGGTACCTTGTTCAGGAAGGGATAGCCCAGTGGTTTGAGCATTGGCTTGCTAAACCCAGGGTTGTGAGTTTAATCCTTGAGGAGGCCACTTAGGGATCTGGGGCAAAATCAGTACTTGGTCCTGCTAGTGAAGGCAGGGGGCTGGACTTGATGACCTTTCAGGGTCGCTTCCAGTTCTATGAGATAGGTATATCTCCATATTCTCTTCTATGGGTCAAGCTCTGTGGCTGAACTTCATTTCCCATGATGCATCCTCTTGGTGATGGGTGTTGGGGAGCTTCACTGGAGTCATGGGACTTGTAGTCTGTCCAAGGTGTCTGGTTCAGAGTAGAGTGGAAGCATGGTGGTGCAATTTTGAATCAAAATATTTTGGATTTGGGGCATTAGTTTGTTTTGGCCAAAAGCAGCTCGTTTCTGCAAAAAATTTGGTTTAGTGGAAAACCCAGTTTTCTGATAAAACAGTTTAGACAGAAGGTTACCAGCCAGCCCTCCATTGGATATGGACATCGTTGAGAAAGAACAATCAGGGAGCCCCGCTGGGCCATTTTCCTGATCTACTGTAACCCTTAATACCTCTGTGGGGCCACTGTCCCTTTGATCTATTCTCGTGAGCAGTAGCACTGCTATAGTGAAGGTTGATTTATTTTTAAAAAAAAAAAAAAAAAAAAAAAAAAAGGTTCCCAGGAATTTGCGACTCTCGCTTTGATAGTCACTGTATTGTGCACCTCTCCTACGTCCCCTCTTATTCACCTCCTTGGTAGGCTATGTAATCCGATTCTTTTTAAATCTCCCCTTGCATGGAAGCCTTTCAATGCCTCTAATCAGCTTTTATTGCCCACCTCTGGGCCCTTCTCACTTGATTTTTCACTTCACTGAAAATATTCAGGTTTCAGAGTAGCAGCCGTGTTAGTCTGTATCCGCAAAAAGAACAGGAGTACTTGTGGCACCTTAGAGACTAACAAATTTATTAGAGCATAAGCTTTCGTGGGCTCTAATAAATTTGTTAGTCTCTAAGGTGCCACAAGTACTCCTGTTCTTTTTGAAAATATTCAGTGCAAGGAAACTTGAGACAGCACAGCTTGGCTCCTGCCACATTTGGAGAGAGATACAAGCTCAAATGAAGACTAATGTTGCAAATATATGCAGCTTTAAAAACCCTTTGATAGCAGCCAGCCGCCTTCAAAGCAGTGATGATGAAACAGCTTCTCTCCAAGCTAGTCCAACGGAAGTGGAGCTTTTCTATCTGTGCTGAAGCAGTTGTTCCAGCAATAAAGTTCTGAAGCAATGTTCCATGCAGCAGAAAGGAAGATACCCGCAGTTTCAAAGCTTTTAGCATTTTAACGGTCACCTGTACCAAGCCGGAGAAAGGCAATTATTCAGACTTGGAAGAGGTCAGAACTAGCCTGAAGGTATGTAAGGAATAGTGTAAAACTAGATAGTAAGGAAAGATTCTTAACAGCAAGAGCAATTATAAATCTTTCTCCATCACTATTCCTAGTATAGGCAAAGTCTGAGAAGTTTTAAATCTAACCATGTAGATAGCTAGTTATAACTGATTTATTGAAACCTTAGTCACCTGTGACAATACAAATTCCATCTAACAGATTTCCCTGGGTTCAGCTTACAGCAACACTGGGGTCATAGGCTGACACACAAGCCAATCATGCTATTTTAATTCAAGTGGTACTTTAATGAACTGTGGCTGCCAATAAAAACACCCCAGACATCTAAGCCTGGCAACTCAATCTTCAACACCAAAAGCATGAGTCCATATCGCTTCAGCTAAAGGAGTAAAACACATTTAAGCTGCAAGTAGGCCATTATTGTGAGGGCCAGCCAACCTAGGGAGACATACACACACACACACTATAACATGCTGTGGGATCCTGTTTTGTATCCCACTGGTGGAACTTCCTGCCTGAGGAATGGGTATAGTTCCTAAAAGTTTATGCCCATAGATCAGCAAAATTCTAGAAAATTTATAGCGAACTGATAGTGCTTTTGTTTGTTGGAATACTGCCCAACTGGAGCAAGGAGTCAAAGCAGAGGTCGTTAAGGCTATGAACCAAAGCCCAAAAGTCTTAATGCAAATTTAGGGAGGATTACACCTAAGGAACCATCCACTCCTAATAGCATAGAGGGCTCTGACATCTAGCTATTCAGAAAGGCTAAATTCGACAGCTGTCAAATGTCAGAGCGTTGGGTTAGTGCTCCATCTGAAAGGCATATACTTGGGTTTGATACTAATGACATTTTCTATCACTCCTCCTTTACAGTGATCATGACAAGTACCTAATTTATTCCCAGGCTGCTAAGCATCAACAGAACATATCCCATGTCCTTCCCTCCCTAGCACCAATCTTTCAAAGCCAAGCAAGGTTTACTCAGGAAACAGTTGTCATCCAAGGTCATCTCAAGGACTCTTCTGCCCACTGCAGGAGTCTCCTGCTGAACGCAATGGACCATGTTCCAAGCTCTGCCAGAGGCAATTAGCCACACTGACTCAAGTCAAAACCTGCTCCAAGTGGCAACAGGAAATTCACACGTCAGGATACTAGATGGAAGCTTTGTTGAGACTTGCATGTTCTGACATCAGAAAAAGTGACGTCTCGATAACCTTGACTGTTGACAGCAACTGAAAATGATCCTGCAGGGTAACAGGAAGCCTGTCATTCCTAAACAACCCAAACAAAGCTTCCTCCTTCCTTCTCAAAGGGTTTGAGGAGCTCTGCTCTATGTACAGTCACTACAGAACAGATACAGCAGTAACTAACTGGAGGGATGATCTGGCAAGCACTGTACCTGGCAGCCATTTTAGCTTTGATAGGCTGCACTGTGCGTGTGTGGGGGGTGTTGATGTTCTCCGACACAGAGGTACAATAGCAGAGATAGGCTCCTGGCCTCCTTGTCAGATGTGCATGACAGCCTAAACCATCACGCTCCAGAATTAACAGATACATAGATTTTAAGGCCAGAAGGGATTATAACCATCTAGTCCAGAAGTGGGCAAACTACGCCCCGCGGGACCGTCCTGCCTAGGGTGACCAGATGTCCCAATTTTATAGGGACAGTCCCGATTTTTGGGTCTTTTTCTTATATAGACTATTACCCCCCACCCCGTCTCGATTTTTCACATTTGATGTCTGGTCACCCTAGTCCTGCCCAGCCCTTGAGCTCCCAGAGGCAGAGGTATGGATAGGGGTCAGAGCATTCAGGGGACTGGGAACAGGGGGACTGGATAGGGGGTGGGGTTCCAGGGGTAGTTAGGGACAGGGAGTGGTTAGGGGACAAGGAGCGGGGGGGGCGGGTTGGATGGGTCGGGGGCTCTGAGGAGGGCAGTCAGGGAGCAGGAAGTGGGAGGGATCAGGGGCCAGGCTGTTT
The DNA here is from genome assembly GCF_013100865.1 of Trachemys scripta elegans. Lineage (NCBI taxonomy): Eukaryota > Metazoa > Chordata > Testudines > Emydidae > Trachemys > Trachemys scripta. Next base: position 29,301,306 of record NC_048304.1, read on the forward strand.
GGGGAGGCACAGCCTTCCCTACCCGGCCCTCCATACAGTTTTGCAACCCCAATGTGGCCCTTGGGCCAAAAAGTTTGCCCACCCCAATCAAGTCTGACCTCCTGCATAACAGAGGCCAGAGCATATCCTCCCGTGGTTCCTGAGCCAAGCCTGTCACTTCTGGCTGAGCTACAGAGCTATCCAACTTCGATTTAAAGACTGAGCGATGGCACTGCCACCACATCTGCGGGTAAATTGTTCCAATGGCTAATTACCTTCACTATTAAAAGTGTGCCCTTTATTTCTAGTCTGAACCTGTCCAGCTCCAGCTGTTGAATTTCAACTATACAGCTCCTCTCATGGCCCTGATCACACCCATATCTGAATGGCTCACAAACACTAATGAATTTACCCTCACCGCACTGCTGGATGATAAGGCAGTATTACCCTGAACTGACATATGGAGAACCGAGACAGAGCACAAGACTTGTCCAAGGATAACACAGGGAGTTTATGACAAAGGCAGGATTTGATCCTAGTCCAGCGTCATCCTCTTATCTAAGTATGAATGAATACCAACTCCCGGGGGGGGGGCGAGGGGGAGAGGAAGTGAAGAACGCTATTCACCATATTGTCTTTTTACCTAGCTCTACCTAGTAGGCTGATTTAGTCCTCTGGCTATTGATTCCTGGCAAATTTTCAAGCCCTGGCCATTTCAGACAGCGCAAGTTTCCATACTCATTACTCAAGAACAGAAGAGTCTCATCCATTCCACTCAGGCTTTCTTCCAAAAGGAAGAGCATTAGCGACAGCTCTCCAAGACTGATCCAGACAGCCCAGCACAACACCTCAAAATAGAAGTGAAACAGTCACCTCAACTTCTTAATTAGGCTGCACTGGAGAAAAAAAATAAAGCAAGTCAATATCTGAAGGTAAAACTGAGTTATACAAATTCTATAAACTAGTGCAAATGTTGGTTACAGAAAAGATCTTGAATCACAAACCTGCCTTCCAACACACAAACCCCTCTCACCAGAATACAAATGTTTGTTTCCTCCTCCGGTCCCAGACCCATATTGACTTTTGATTAGAAAGCCATTTCCCGCCAATAATCCAGTTATCAGTTTAGATCAATTCTCTCGCCATGTCTGTATCAAGACACAGGCTTTGAAATGAGACATTATGTACAGGCAGAGAGCTCTAAACCACTACCAGTGCCCTGTTAATTTAATTAATCCTCCATTTCCCATAACTCCCCTGCACTCGCATTGTCAAGTAACCTCCGTGTGAGTAGCTTCAGCGGCCAGATAGCACCTTCCCATGAATGGAGCTCCACTAGCATGGAAATACCATGTGGTGCTTTTAAAAATCAGATCACGTTTTCCTTAGCTTTAAGAAGCTCTCACCTGTCTCGGGTGACTGAAAGAGGCCAGCTATTAATTCTGGAATTCGACTGCCAGCATTTCCGGTAAGGAGTGGCCTGGCAGCCATCCCAAATCACACCTGCCTCAGAGATTAGAAGGATTTGCATACACAGGTACCAATGTATTCAGTTCTCATCAGCTGAGCAGTTAGCACAGGTAGCCGCAGAGTCAGCAATGCTAAACAAGTGTCAATTGGAGAGCAAAGGAAGCTGCCTTGATGCAGGGGTATAAGAACCTATGCAAAAGAGAAACCATCACCATGCATTTCACGGTCTTGCCACCAAAAGCTGTGTCCAAATTTAACACATAAGAAATGCTTCACCCACGGTAGAAAAGCAGCTGTTGGGAGCGGAACATAGCAGCTCTCATTTCAACTGCATCTTCAACATCCCACCCACTCCCTCTATTTCCTTCACCCACTCTCAACTTTGTGCCTTCTTTGAAACACTAATCCTGTATGACAGACCAGCTCCCCTGTCGCTTTCCAAGCACTGCGAGGCTTCTCCAAATGGACTTCTGGAGACCCAGCCAGGGCCGGATTATGACATTTTGAGGCCCTAAACTATGTCAACTGTAAGAGGCCCGTTACGATTAAAAAACAAACAAAAAAAATATTATTTTCACAGAAAGGACATTGAATATATAAACATGAAAGCTTTATATTTGCATATATACAAAGGCAAAGTTGTAAAAATAGAATAATCATCTAACTGAAACATGTCTTGCAATATGCCTGTTTGCATTATAAAATAGTTTCAAATTAACATACTTTCATCTATGAGTTCTTAATTAGTAGATATGAAAACTTTGTATCTACAGCAACACAAAAGCAGTTACAGTTACACGGACCAGCTCACTTAATGGAAGCAGTGCAACCTGCAGTATGTCTGTTTGCACTTCACATTAATTTTCACACTGAAATTTACAACATTTTCTTTCACGATTTTTGGACAGCAAAGTCACTGATGGTGTCTTCAAATGATAAGCTACAGAGTTTGTCACTTTCCATGCATAGAATGCTTAGGGCAGATAACTTTTCTTGCAGCATTTTCAAGGCAAACATCTCTCTTCGCATTCGCTTCTCTATCCTCTGTCTCCCCCAGGACCACTAATTAATCTCGAGTAAACACCTCAGACACACAGCGTGACAACAAGCTATATGCACGAAAGAGAAAGAATGTACCAGAAAAAAAAAAAAGACTGGTAATCTCTAGATAGGCATTAAGTGAGAAAAACTAGCCTATATTCAAGCAAATATAATGACTATTATAGGCTTTAATAGCCTATAAATCATATATGCATATAGTTTAAAATAACTTGCTCACCAAGTACTCAGAATATTTTGATATATACGTATATCTTCCTTCACTTCTCTCAAAACCTTCTATTTATCCTTTTGTCAGCACACTCTGATATTTACTGTGAAGGTTCCCGAAACTGATGGAGGGAAGCCAACACAAATTTATCCTTGTCAAGATTCACTCAACCCAGGTCCATAAGATGATCACCTGCAAACTCAATCATGTGAAGCACGGATAGTGCATGAAGCAGAAAGCGATGTGGGCACTAAAATACACAATTGTATGTACGTACAGATCGAAAGAAGCACACGCTAACACTTAAGAAAAAGAAGAAAAACAGAAGCAAAGGCACTATATGACTAAGCGTGCTGGACCGTAAACAAAAGACGGCGGCCTTCCGGCTATTACCAGCCAAGGGGGACGCTTTATGTGATGTCACTCCTAGGATGAGTCCCATACGAGTATGAGCTTGGCAGGATTGCTTCATGACACTGCCATCTAGACCGACCTCACATTTTTCCCAGTTTTATTGGCAGTGAGATTATTTCTTTATTTAAATAAGTTATGAAGGCATGGCCAGAATTTTACCAGTAGCAGCTGGCCAACAAAACACTGCCTTAGAAGACGGATATAGCAGACTTACTTATAGAAATAGTAATTTTACAAGTGCGATTATCATTTTTTCCCTCAGCCCTGGCCTCCCGGCTGTCAATAATGAACAATTAGTGAAGGTAAGGGTAGGGTAAGGGTATTTGTGTAGCCAGATGTGTATATTTGTCATATTTGAACGAAAATGTCTATATTTGGAGAGAATCTTCTTTTTCCCATATCTCCTTTCTTTATCAACCGATTTTGATAACATTTGAAATGGAGTCAGGTTGGTTTTTTTTGTTTGTTTGTTTGTTTTTTTTAAGAAGCCCCTTGTATTGCAAGGCCCTAAACTGTAGCTTAGTTAGCTTATGCCTTAATCCGACCCTGGAGCCAGCTGGGTCAAGAAGTACTCCAACTACAAAGACTATTCAATATTCCATTCAAAATGTTTCAGCTGTGAAAAACCAGTACTCCAGTGGCAGCATCCCAGCTCTGAGAACCACCACCCCACTCTAAAGTTCACCCCACTCCCTGCAAACTCTTTGGGGTAGATCTGTATTGCAAATTTAGCCCTTTGCATGCTTCTGGCATGACACAGGCACCCCAACAGGCCAAGATCCCTCACATCTCAATAAGAGGAACTGAAGCACTTGGTGAATCATCTTAATTTACTGCAATTAAGAGATGAGATTTAAGCAATATAGCGTGACAAGCCTATTTGTGGGAGATCACTGCACGCCTCAGATGCTGACTAGAGGGAGGAAGCTGAAGGCTCAGTGGCTTCAGCCATGCGAGACGTGCCAAAGCCCCCTACAGTCACACTGCCAAGTGGAATGAGTGGCGGCAGGTGGTAGTGGTGGTGGGCACAGCATTCCCTGGGCCTTAGTGACTCCAGCAGGACACTAGCTGCAATTAAACGAGAGCTGCCATTTGTGACAAGCATTCTAAAGCCATTTCAGAGCAGAGCAGCTAACGGGGTGGGAAGAGTTCTTTTACAGGAGTTTGGCACTTTGGGTCTTTTAAAGAGATTCAAGCCCTTGGTGCTGTTCCATTTTCAAAGCAGGCTAACTTTTGTCCTAACCACCCCCCTGGGAAGAAGCTGGGTGTTATCCCGATTTTACAGCTGGGGACGCTGAAGAGGAGGGATTAAGTGACTCATCTAAGGCCTGAACAAGTCACTGGCAGAGATGGGATTTGAACACACAAGAATTTGGCTCTTGGTTGAGTGAGCTGATCACTAGGCAAGAGGGATGATTAATGAGTGCCCAAGTGATTTAGGTGCAGGGTGGCGTTGCAGCCATGTTGGTCCCATGACCAAGAGAAAGGATGGATGAGGCAATATCTTTTATTCGATCAACTTGGGTTGGTGAGAGAGACAAGCTATCAAGCTTACACAGAGCTCGTCAGCCCATTTTCAAACGTGATTTAGCAGCCTAAGATTCAAGGCTCCCAAGTACCTCAGTCACTTTTGAAAATGGGACTTAGGTACTTTTGAAAATTCTACCCACAGTTCCTTTCTCTGTCTCCTGTCTCTTGCCAAAAGCAAACACTGGAGGCCCTTTCCCTGTTACAAGAATGACACATTCTGCAGTATGCTCCCTGAACAGAAAGTTTTAGTTACTCTCCACTCAAACCACCACTTGGAAATTCTCAGTGAAATTCTGCAACTACAATATTTCAGAGCTTTATGAGGGGGACCATTTCTAACAGCCAAACTTTGTGAGTTCCCTTTAAAAAATAATAGGACTCATCTCAATCTCTCAGACTTCACATCTCCAAGGGCAACAGAGGAAGTTTGCTCATTGGGAATGACCTAACACCAGTGGCTCATCATGAATGTTAGGTCATTCTTGATGCGCCACTGCAGGATGATTCTCCCACGCACACCTGTCTGAACACCTTGCCTTGTAAGACTCCAGGTATTTGTCACTGAATCAGGTAAGAATTAAATCCTTCACGGAGCTGCTGTTAAAGAGTGTCTCTGACATCATCATTGGTCTTCAGACATACTGACATATTAGAACTATCAATTAGTTTAATTAACTGACATCTAAATATTTCGCTACTAATTAGACAAAGACTAAATATTTAGATGCAGTTGCCTCTGGCAATGAAATATTTAGTCATGAAGTTGTGGATGACTAAGTATTCTCATGTGTAGCTGCAAAGGAACTGAATTTGTTTGTAGATCAGTTACGTTCAAAAGTTATCTTATGCATAGAAGAAAAAAATCTAAGGACATGGCAACCTTGAAGCTGAAGGTTAGAATTATTCAGAGGACTCAGCTCAGAAATGCACTACAGTCACTTCACTAGAATCTAAAAGGCATACAGCAACTTGGGCATTTCACTGCGAACCTCCTGAAGTCTGAGACATGAGAATTTTCTGGGCCAAAAGAGGGGTTTTCAAAATTAAAGGAGAGGAGAGGTAAAAACAGGGGTTAATACCGACAGTACCCAGCTACAGAATTAAAGCTTTCCCCTCCTGTGCTGTGGAGTGCATTCCATTCTGTAACAGCGTTCCTCCATAGGAGACCAGACCTCCTGTCCCCTAAGACAGTGGTCTCCAAACTTTTTTGATCGTGCACCCCATCAGTAAAAAAAATTTTGAGCACGCACCCCCTGCCGCACCGGCTCTACCATTTTTGCTGAAGCAAAAAAAAAAAAAAAAACAAGCCGCTCCTCCTGCCGCACACCCCCAAGGAGCCTCTTGCGTACCCCCTGGGGTGCACCCACCCCACTTTGGAGACCACTGCCCTAAAAATGCAATAAAGGAGCCACGAGTGTATGCAGTCACATGGTCCCAAGCGCAAAGTGAAGAAACTGAAAATAACTAATCAGAGACATTCAAGCCGTTTTAAGTGTTACTTATAACGAGAGGAGGTGCGAATTCTGCAGACGAGGGATTTTCAATTTGAGAGCGTGCCTTTGAAACTAAAAGACAACTTTTGCACCTATGTGAGCAGTGAAATGAGAATGACAAGCCTTGGATTTCTGAGCTAATCAGATCTTTCTGCGGTCCGTTCAAGCCCTCCTCCCCTGCAAAGGCCACAGACGGTTGCAACATGCCTAAGAGAACGCTCTGACATTAATTTCCAGTAGCGTTGAGCACCCACTTATCCAGCTGAAATCAAGGGGAGCTTTGGGATATGGTGAGATTCTCATACAGCAACATCATTGTCTGCCACAAAGGGCCTCGCTAACTGGGACTGCGATTTGCACCTTGCAATGCAACTTAGCTGATCAGGACTTTCACTCTCCACCACCTGCAAGTTCATTACACTAGCAAGTTCCGCTAACATACCATCAAACATGAGAGCACTATGTTGATGAACTGAAGATTAGCCACACGGAGTCACTGTCAGGAAGTTGTTTGCTGCATCCTGGTTAGTAGCTATGCTCCCTAAAAGAGAAGTGATAGAATTATTATGCTTCAGGACAGCAGCTGACTGCCAAGAGGTCAGGAAGGAGTTTCATCCTCATGAACCACACTGTGCTGCTCTAGTGGCCAAGGGGGTTATGGGATTACCCTCCTCTAAAGCAGTGTGTCTCAACTGGTGGGTGGCAACCCTCAGGGAGCTCATGAAAAGCAATCAGAGGGGTCATGAGGCATTGGGATTTTTAATACACTTTTAAAGCAAAGCCAGCAGAACATTTATATCCTTATCATTTTATTATTTCTATAAAAGAAACTACATACCCCCACCCAGCTCTTATCCAGAGCTGTTAATCAGTAGATCCCAATGCGCTTTACCAAGGAGGTCAGTATTATCACCACCACCTTACAGGGCGGGAAACTGAGGCACAAAAGGTCACCCAGCAAGCCAGTGGCAGGGCTGGGAGCAGAACCCTTACCATTGCTATTTTTGATATGTTTGTACTCATAGGAAATTAAGGAGGCTCTGAAAGCGTTTGACTTTGAATAAGGGATGCCCACCTGCCATGGTTGAGAGAGACAGCTGGAGAGGAGCAGGTAGGTCCCTGCCTGCTGTGCTTTGATCAGCAGTGAAATAGTTAATGCTGGCATCTGAACTCACCATTAGGCTTCAGAGTTAAGCTCTGCCCAGAGGCAGGAGCAGTTCCCAACTCTTTCAGGGGCCGAGGAGTCACACCACTGCACCGGTTATGTTCTGTTGCCATGTGGCTAGAAAAGTCATTTCTTTTAAATGCCAGCGTCATTCGTGAGCAGACAGCATTCTGCAGGGGGCAGTGCACACTGCCTGGGCTGCCCTCAACTGAGCCAACTGGGGCTGCTGAAAAAAGCAGGGCACTTTCACTGCTGGGTGTCACAAGGTCCCCATGTGACTTCTCAGCTGCATCCCAGCTGGGGAGACAAAAGGCAGCTCACTTGGGGGGAGGGGAATAGGGTGACCACATAGCAAGTGTGAAAAATCGGGACGGGGGTGGAGGGGTAATAGGCACCTATCTAAGAAAAGCCCCAAATATCAGGACATCTGGTCACCCTAGAGGGGGAGCTGAGGGAGGAGGGCAGCCCCTGGAGGAGACTCCGGGTCAGGGAAAGGCTCTGGAAGGGGGGCTCACCACACTACCCAGGGGAAAGACCTGTCTGGGGATCCCTGCAGCAAGCAGCAGCAGAAGCAGGCAGAGGCAGAGGCCGTAGGAGGGTGTTTGACCAATACACACACGGCTGGGGAAAAAGAGACAAATATCCACTGGGGGAGCTTCACTGACATTTGCAAGTAAGCTGGCCTGCCACCTTTGACAAGAGCGAGGTCCTCCGGGACCTTCCACTAGGGAACCGCTCTCACCCACTGCCTGCCTGGTGCCCTTCTGACTCCTCCTCCGGGGAACTGCTCCCACCCGCCCCCCTGCCTGGCGCCCTGCCCCCAGGGAACCGCTCCCACCCCACCGCCTGCCTGGCGCCCTCCCCGCACTAACATTTTAGGAAAGATTTGATTGCAGGAAGATCCAGCACAATGTACATGAGCAACCTTGGAACAACAGCGCAAACCTGGCTGGGAGTGTGTAACTGCACTGTTAGAGGGGGAAGGGCTTATTCAGGAGAGCCCCAGGGCGGGATTTGGATTGCCCTAACGCAGGCTCCCCTTGTACACCAGTGTAAGCAAGCCCAGCAGAAGGCCTCCAGGGAGGAAGCTCCCCTTAACTGGCAAGGGAACAGATGTCAGAGAACCAGCCCAAGGAGGATTAATTACAACTTCCTCCTTGGCCTGCCTGCCTTCCTAGCTAGGAGTATGGTTCTAGTCTGACTGTAGAGTAGTCTCCAGGGGAGGCGCGTTGCCCTGCCCATTTAATGGTACCCTGCGCTTACACAGCCGTCTTTCAGGCCAAGCTCCCTCCCTGCTTTACAAAGAGAGAGCAAGGCAGGCCCAGAGACACCAAATGACCAGTCACTCCAGACTGGAATCCAGTGGGGACCCCATTTTTATTTTCACTGAAGCCGGCCCAAAGCAGAGCCTGGGTCTCCTTCGTGAGAGGCGCTGCACCAGTGCTTGCCCATAGCACGCCCGGCTAGACAAAATACAGGCAAACAAACTGCAAGGCACTCACAAGCAGGTTGGCCAAGATGACGAGGATCTCAGAGGTGTTACAAATCTAATTGCAATTTACCAAGCCTTCTGAGAGGATAGAATAGTAAAAATGCACAAGCCCTGTTCACACAGCATCTGGACCTAGGAAGCGTGCACTGGTGAGAATTATGGGTCCTGTTTATGCCAGTGTAGACTCAGCCAAAAAGGGGGCATGAGGTGGGTAGCACTGACTAGGTAGCAGATGCATAGTTGCTGTTTCCCTAGGTCTGGGTGAATGCAGTTAGTTCTGCAGTGATTAGTTGAGTCACATTATCTAATATCACTAGAGATATCAGCCTTGTCTCAGGCTTCACAATAATGAAAGGTCAAAATCCCTCTAAATAGTGCCTGCTCCATCTGTTATCTTGATACTCAGGGTGCTGGGGAGGGGGCCAGGAACAGAGGAAGGGGCCGGGGCTGGGTGCAAGGCTAATTACTTGAATTTGGAGTTTCCTGACAGCGACACAATATGTGAGATGGAAATGTTTATGGCTAAAGAGGCAAGCAGAGAAATCGCATCGAAGTCATGTCTGTACAGAGCGCCCCTGTCCCGAGAGCTTACAGTCCAAATGCACAAGACAGGCGGGAAGGGAAGAATCATCATCCCCATTTACAGATGGGGAAACAAGACAGAGAAATTAAGTAACTTGCCCAAGGTTATAGAGTCTGTAGCAGGGCAGACAGTTTAACACAGGGCCAAGTCCCAACCCAGTGCCCTCATTCCATGTTAGGTTTGGAGCCAGAGTGGGAATAGTTCTGTTTAACTGAGAGGCAACGTGCCCAGGGAATAGAGAACTAGCCTGGGACTCAGGAGACCTGTGTTCTGTTGCCTGGTGGGTGATGCTGGGCAAGCCACTGCTCTGTGTTCAGTTTTCTCCATCTGTAAAATGGGGCTAATGATACTGACCTCCTTTGTAAAGTGCGTTGAGATCTGCTGATGAAAAGTGCTACAGAAGAGCCAAGGATTAAGAACCCTCCCTTCCCCATCAAGTGAGACAGTTACAGGGAGGAAAAGCCAACACTTACTTCCTGTTTTTGAAACTAAAGCCAGCATTTTGATATATTTACCCTACGTATGGGGAAGTAAATAGTGTGGGTGTTACAGAACCACCCTATGTGACTCTTAACTGACTGTATGTGCTGTGAGCTGCACAAATGAATGGAGGAGAAGCCTTCTATACTGTGCTGTTGAAAACCCGCAGGACAGCCAACATTTCTCCAATCAACTCCTGCTCAGGCAAGATTTCAGAGCAGTTTAGCCAAAGAAAAACTTACCAGAAGCAACTTAGTGTGGCGCCATCAAACTGCAATGAATAAACAGAGAATGTTGAAATCTCGGTTTAGTTCCTATTTCCAATTCTCAGGAGCCCATTTCTGCAGAGTCATTCTTGCCGCCCAGTAATAATAATTTCATAAAATGTTTTAGTAATTGCAGTTTCATAAACAGTGCATTAAGGTTGGCTGACGATCTGCCACATCATTTATTCATGACTGGGAGAGTTCTTCGGCTGAGGACACCTTTGCCGTGACAGATAATGGAATCTGCAGCAAGGGAAGCATGGTAAATGTAGGCCAACATGCTGCAAAGAGGACCAACAGGGAGGGGTTATTCTGATTAGCCATGGAGGACTGAAAGAGTGCCTGGGGCAGCCGAGGAGATTTAGGTTAGACACGCAGCACCGCTGATAAGCTTTCACGTTGATTTTGCAACAATGATTTTAGTTTTGTGGTTATTAAGAAAAAACTCAATAGGAAAATCACTGTATTATTATAACTATACCAAAGCACTTAAGCATGTGCTTAACTTTAACTGCTTGAGTAATCCCACTAAAGACAACGGAATCTTCATGTGCTTTGCTGGATTGGAGCCAGAGCCCTCCGCACCTGCCACGACTGAGCCTTGGTTGGAGTAGATACCATAATAAAAATACACCGAAACAAAGCAACTCCGTGCCAGGCAATGGGACCACCTGCTAAGGACATGGCCAGCACTGGAGAGAATCAAAGCTCCAACTAGACAAGCATGCATCAAGGATGGGTTAAGGAGGATGACACTGACTCTTCCCTGATGCAGAGACACCAGGCAAGTTCCCGAAGGTCCCTCCCATTATACAGTGCTCTGGGCTGTTACAGGCTGGGGGCACTGCCAATGCTGCAGGGGATTCAGCTCCCCAGCATCATTAGCAGGCAGAGGAAAGTGCAATAAAATGTAACTGATAGTAAAGCTCAAATATATCTGAATATAGTTAGAACTGTATTTGATGTCCGAAAAGAGAAGAGCCTGCCTCACTCCCTAGCCCATGCTAATTTTGCTAATTACATTCCCCAGCAGCTTCAATTAGCTATGGTATTAATCTTCACTTCCTGTCCTAAATGGTTGTGCTCGGTCTCAGCAACTCCCACCTATTCACAGTTAAGATTCGGGAATATACAGAGTGCTACATATACTGTTCCTTTACTTACACAGAGACAAAACGTCTGTCACAGAATGCTTCACCGGTTCAAAGCAGAAATCAGACTGAAACACTGTATAGGAATGTGACTCCCTCAAATACACACTGGGACAAAAACCGCTTTGTTTGAATACAAATCTTATTAGAGGCAGACTGTGTATTCGTGCTAATAAGGTCGGAGATCAGGCTTATGGTGGCGTTGGAGCATGCGGGCACCAAACCTGCTAGATGTGGCAACTATGAAATAGGCGACATACTTCTTTTTCATTCTGTCCTTCCTGACAGCATGGTTGTTACAGAGTAACACAGGGAAGCAGTACATTCAGGATCCAGAGGGAGCCTCTTGCACTGCCGGGGAGTAACCCAGCCTGGCTAGTGCTAGCAGCACTCGTGAGGGACTCCAGGGGCAGAGAGAGAGAGAGAGAGAGAGAGAGAGAGAGGTCTGTGTGTGTCTGTGTACGTACATACGTAACAGCACAGCTGGTACCGACACCTATATTTACAGGTCACTTTCCATCATAAGCTCTTGTTTTCTGTTGCTTATAACTTGCGAAACTTTCACCACTGAAGCTTTCCATACTTGTTCCCTGCCACAAGCTGAGTTTTGGGGTAAGTCTTAGCACAAATGAGGTTAGGGAGTAATAGGTAGTTTTGCCAAGATTAAACTTCCTCCCACCACCACTCCTTTAAAGCACTGCCAGGGTTTCAAGCAGGAACTTGAAATCACAGGGGGACAGTGCTGTGCTCAAAGGGGTCCTTCGCTCCCCATGAAAATCTACCCAGATTTGACAGCATAACAAGCGGCTGAAGGAAAATCACCTTTTGCACATGCTCCGTACAGCTTGCTAGAAGCTTGCTGCTAAAATCTCTGAACTTTCCATCTTCCCTGAGCACACTCCTGGCCCCACCCTGAGTTCCCATGGAACAAAGCAGCCACTATCCCTTAGGTCAGTGGAAAGAAGTGCTGGGGTGGGAGCCAACAGGAACCATGAGTTCTAATCTCAGCTGCTCCACTTGCTGATAAGAGTTATGTGCACGTCACAGCTCTTACTAGCGAGCAAAGCCGCTACCGTTCATTCCCTGCTACCTAAGGGGGAGCTGAGAGGTCGCACACATGGTCATTTCAGGCAGAACTGGGAACAGAATCCCATCTCTATTAGAGCAGACCCACATCTCATCCACAGGCATATTGCCTTTCAGACCTGGCACATTCATTCTGTCATCACACCATGCTCCCCTTCAGAGCCAGAAAATTAAAACCTACCCTGTTTCCCCGAAAATAAGACAGTGTCTTATATTAATTTTTGCTCCCAAAGATGCGCTAGGTCTTATTTTCAGGGGATGTCTTATTTTTCAGAAATGAAAAATGCCTTATTATCGGTGGATGCCTTATTATCGGGGGGATGCCTTATATTACAACGAGAGGCAAAACTGTAAGTAGGCCTTATTTTCGGAGGATGTCTTATTTTCGGGGAAACAGGGTAGGATTCCTGACTCCTGCTGGCAAGGTCTGTTACAGACAAAGAAGGATCCACACAGAGGATTGCACCCTCCTACTGCTAGCAATCAGTCCTTTTGCTCTAGTGGTAGAGGTCCATGCTGTGAAGCTACAAGTCCTGGGTTCAAATCCTGCTGCTGACCCAGGCAGGGGCCAATATAGTTCTTTAGGATAGGTTTGGTTTTTTAATTTGCTTAAAAAAAAAAAAAAAATCTAGGAAATTTCTTACAAAAAAAGCTACACTAAAAGAACATTGAAGCTGCAAAATCATGGACTCAAAAATTAGGAAGTGACAGAATTAAGGCTGTATGAGCAACCTTCATGAGCCCCCTTTGCATGTATGCAAGGTAGTCTTTAAAGACATTCACATGCTGTTTGTTCTGCAGGACCTCTACTCCATTCAGGGCACAGGATGAACAGGGACTAAGGCAGGGGGCTGTAGGAAGTGAAGATTGGTATCAGAGCAATGGTGTTCTCTTGTGATGAAGGCACTAGACTGGAACCCAGGACTGCTGCATGCTACTCCTGACTGTGCCACAGACTCCTATGTGGTGCTAGACAAGACTGTCACAATGCCTATAGATTTAGCATTACAGAAAGTGTGGCACTATGGAAAACTCTAAGGCCTGGTCTACACTGGGGGGAGGGGAAGAGGGGGAGGAAATCGATCTACACTACGAGAATAGCGTAGCTGAAGTCGACGTATCTTAGATCCCGCCAGTTCTCCTTTGCTAATCTCTGTGTGCAAATCATTATTTAGCTTTGTGACAAGGCTAACAAGTTCTGACCAGGTCATTCTTTAAATCACTCGCTAGCTAAAGTAAGCCTTTGGCTTTCTTGGCCTACCGTGTGCTGTGCTTCGGATAAGGACTAGCATACGCCGTTGTGCGCGCCTCCATTTATTTACATTAATAGAAAATCATTTGAATGAGCTCATCATGCTTCCAATCATAACATCTGCCAGTGCTCTTTAAGACTCTACACGGTTATTGATGCCTGTAACATACAGATAGTAATTTATGGACAGACACAAATGCTCAGTAAAAATTATAATGTCTATAAATTGGTGCCTCCAGAATGGTTTTTAGAAAAGTGTGGGGGGGAAATCACCTCCTACCATCACAGCAAAGCAGCGACCTTGGTCATGGAAAAGTTAACAGTTACGTACAAAAAGACGACTGTATCCAATGGCAAATGCAAGGACAAACTTGCTCAGGATAATGGAGTTAACGTTCCGCCCTTTGAAAATGGGATTTCCCCCCTTTTCAAAAAACAAAAAAACAAAACCCCACTCCCTGTAACACAGCGTGTCCCCCCAATCACCAACTGCCAGGGTACTGGGTTCAATACTGACTTAGGAGGAGCACCAGCTACAAAGCCACCCACTCTACTCCCTGCAGCCCCTATTTTCCCCACACAAATCTCCCATCCACATAGTGACCTCATCAGTCACTGTTTAGCTTGCAAGTACAGTGCTGACAGTTCCTCCATGCGATGAAAATAATTAACAGAACATAATGCATTAACAAGATCAGGCCGGTGCCAGAGTTTACCTTCAAACACCCTGGGTTAAATCAAACCCTGTCAATGGGAAGCGTGTGTGGTGGCTGTCTAGCATTACTCGTTCCCTTTGAAGACATTGGATCTTATCAGAAAAGCCATTGCCTCGAATGAATCATTAATTAAGCAAGTCGTCTGGTTACAACAAGGGAAATGCAAGAATGCCAAGGGAACATAGGCAGAGAAGGAGGAAGGTGTGTCTTCAGTTTGTCCCACAAGAGACCCTTGCTCTACCTTCTCCCCCCATCCATTACCTATCTCAGGGGTTAACCTCCAGCCCACCTGATGTACCTATCCAAGCCCCATGACAGATTCAAATTCAGGCTGACATAGGTTCATTTTCTGAGCCCTTCTTGTTAAAAGCCTTCTGAATGGAACCTGAACATCAGCGCTTTTAACAGCTCAAAGAGGGATGAGCTAATCCCGTTCATATAAATGGGATGCTCATTCTGGCACCTAACATGGCACAAGGGGCACATTTTTGGGTGGGCTACTGCGGTGTCTGCAGCTAAAACCAGGTAACTGCACTGACAAATGGCCTGACAAAGGATAGAAATAGCTTAAGGGCCAGGACCTCCTGGATAACTATGATGCATTGCGACACTTCATGGCTTCGGGAATGATTTCCCCTCTCCTCACGCTCTATACCACCATGTGGAAAAACAACTTGGGCCAGTTATGAACATGCACTGAGGCTTAGCCTATCCCAGCAAAGCCAGATGGGACATGAAATATAGAACAAAACTTCTCTTCAAACAAAGTCAGTCTGCCCCCTACACAGTGCTGTAGTTTCAGCATTAATTTGTGTCCCTAAACTGTATTCAAAAGGTGAAATTAAAGGGGGTTGGTCTTCTTTATAATGTAGAAAGAGCTCAAAACTGTTCCGTACCCATTAAAAATTCAAGTCTTGTCTAGTCTCTTGTCCTGGAAGTCTCTATGGAAAACTAGGATATCATAGATAATTAGGAGCAACTTTTAATCAGAGTATTGAAAACATTTGTGTCTGGGCCTATAACGGACATCCAGCAAACGCTTGGGAAAAGAGGGGTCTTAGTTACAGATCTGGACATCTAAGAAACCTCACAATTCACACATCACATCTCCCAAGCATCCTCCAGAAAACCCCAGTTAGTGCAGACTTGACATGCCTCATATTTGTTAGGTAAAGGCAAGTAAAGAGAAAAAACTGAAAGGGATGGCTTTTTAAATACATTATTAATAAGGCACTAACCCAGGTTGCCTTACATTTGCAGGCCACTTATTTTCAAACACTGAACTATTTGACAACAGAGTGATTTTATAGCAACTGCTGGAACTTTGTTTACCATTTCCCCTTGTAACCGTGAGCGCAGAGATGTGCTGATCAGGCCAAAGTGAAACTAAATGGAAATATTCCCCACAACACCACCAGAGATCTCCAGACTGTCCGCTTTTCCCTTGAAATGACCTTGCTCATAAATTCCACAGGCTGCACGTTTTTAAACACAAAGCGTCATTTCTGCACCATTCCTTGACAGAGTTAAGCAGCTCAAGACAAGCATCCATTCTGCTGCTCCTTTAATTGAGGTGTCACCTAAATTGGCAGAACCATTACAGCTATGTTAAAAAGCAAGCAACGGAAGGCAGAGGAGGTACTGCCCAAGAGGCGTGAAATGTTTACTGTAATAAGAACATATTTGGGTGGCAGTTTAATATTCAGTTTCAAAAACACACTGGTTACTTTTCTAGCACACACACAACTAATTCACCAAAGGAAAAACAGTCCTTTTAAGCAGTGATATAGCAACCAAATTAGTGTGTTTCACACATTTTGCTATGCATCTCTCAGACCCCATCAGCACATTTGAAGGTCTTTTTTCAGAACAAATGAGTTGCCACACTGGATCAGACTAATAGTCCATCTGTTTCCAGTTTCCAACTGTAGCCAGTACCAAATGCTTCAGAGAAAGATGCAAGAAACCCCCATAGTCGTCAGTAACAGCCCTATGTTTCTTCCTAAACCCAGATCAGTGAGAGATTGGCTTATAGGCAACATGCACGTTAGATGTTTTCATCCTCTCTAACATAGCTTTGGGTGTTATTAAAATAAGCATCTCAAACCTTCCTAAGATCTTGGTCTCAATATCTTGTGACCTAGTGTTCCACAGGTTAATTATGCACTGCACTAAAAGTTATTACTCTTATCAGCTTTAATTTGTCACCTTTTCATTTAATTCAGTGTTTTCTTCGTGTATTAGAAAGGGTCAATTAGGAGCATGTAAATGAACTTTTCAAAACCACTCATTTTACACACTTCTATCATGTCTTCTCTTACTCATCCCTGTGAGCTAGATCTCTCTCAGGGCTCTGACATTCTGTCTTTTTATACATCCTAAGATCTGGTCAGTCTGGTTTGATCTCCCCTGCACAGTAGAAGGTTTTTATTGAGCCTTTTGCCAGAACACCTTGATCCTTTTTTGAATGTCTACAATTAATCTAGAAGCCATCAAAGTTAGCTTTGCACTTTCACAATGCTTCATTAAATCCCAATAAGTGCTTTACCACTGAAATATTTTTTTTAAACATACTAATACTCACACTCAGGCTTCTAAATTTTACAGCCGATAGCTTCACTAGCCTATAAAACAATGCAAGAAAAGCAGCTCTCTGCAACATTTCAGATGTTAAATACGAGATCAAATATTTGTTTAAAAAACTTGTGTAAACAGTTAAATCAATATATTTATTGCCAATGACTTGAGACCTTAAGGGACACAATCTTAGAGTCATAAATTGTAAACAAAGGTCTTCATTATTAAAAGGGGCTGTTTTCAATCTGAAAATAACATTTACATTTTGGGCCAAATTTAAACAACCTGTTTCCCCCTCCCCCCCATTCCCTATCCTTCAAAAGCAGGATCTCAAATGCAATTAAAAATCTACAATGATTTCTCTCTCCCCCCTTATTGATGTTTTCAGGAATGAAGAAACTGACTAGCCAATCAACTAGGCAGGGAAATAATGAAATTGACTATACACAACTCCCTGTACATTGCACAAATAAAAATATACTTGGTTACCTTCCTTCAGTTATAGGCCTTTTAAGTGTCACTTATCTACCGGAGGCACAACATTTTCAGACAGAAAGGAGGATTTTGAGTTCTTTTTAACACAAAGATCTCCTCTCCCAATTGTTTGAAGTGTCCACGTTTCTTGAGAAATTTGTATTTTCTTTTAAACCAAAGCTTGTTCAGGTTTGCTGACTAACAATACCTGGAGTCTGAGGTTGAGTTTGCTTGTTATTTAAGTTCCATGGAGTTTTTAAAAAAGAAGTTTGTTCTAGAACAGCAAGATTTTATTATTTAATTTACAGCTGGGGTGTGTGTGTTTCTCATCTGCTCCTGTCTTATGGAGCAGCAGGACAATGAAATATACAAGGATTCTGCTCAGGTTAAAAGCATGCTCAAATTCTGAGTATATTATCACCACAGGAAGCTAAGACTTTCATGGCATCCTTCAGTATCGATACTTCCACAGCTCTGCATAAACATTACTCCTCACAATCTCTGGTAAACAGGCAAGTCGACCCGCTTCAGGGCTGGAGAAAGAGAGAAAGTGACTTGCCCCAGGTGACAGTTAGTGGCAGGGCAGGGTTAAGACTCTGGAAGTCCTGGCCTCCTTTCCTCTGCTTCTTAGTCCATTGGTGTTCTACCAATTAATCCCAGAATGTGCTGCTTGCACATTTAGCTCATGACTTGACAACTCCTGCTTTTCCCACGCATTTGTGGGGGTCTGCATTTTTCATACTTTGTTCCCAGTCTGAAATCTGATCAGCCGTGTTGCTGTTTAAAAATGATAATTAAGGCTCTAAGGCATGGGCACGCATAAATTAAAGATGATTTTATGTACCTCCATAACCCTCCCTGGTGAGCAGACACAGTGCAATACGAACATGCTCTAGCAGGAGCCAGCCCCAGGACTCCTAGGTTCTATTTGCAGCTCTGGGAGGAAGGGTTAGAGCAGGGAACTTAGAATTTGGAGATCCTGGTTCCATTCCTAGCTCTGCTAGAAATTCATTTGATTTCTATAGGACTCCAATTCCTCCATCTGTAAACTGGGGCAAATACATGAAGCACGTCACAAAAATGGTTAAGTTGCTCAGGAACCAAACTCTCAGACAGCAGAGGACCCCTCTCATCATGCTACCTCTGGAAGGTAGGAAATGTGAAACAAGTTCCCACCAAGACACAGAAACAGGTTACAAAACCATGGAGGGCTTCCTTGTTACAGGATTAGGGAAGGGAGGGAGAGCAGACCCACCAAGGTTGATAAATCCCTGCCTGCGTTTATTTCTTAATGCAACCATGACAAATCACCATGTACGCTTGCCAATGCAGGCACATTTCCTCACTTTGCCCTTCACCACAATAACTGAGGATAATGGGGAAAAAACATTTCTTGGATTTATCTCCCCGCCCCCCTCGAGGGCAGCGGAGCTCTGCACGGCAGGTATAACAGATTCTGGTACAGCTGTGTTTCAAAACTGACGCAGGACTCCAACAGCAGCAGCCAACAAGAGGAGGCCTGGCCTGCTGCATTTCCTCAGAAATTCTCTGCATTCCAGTTACATCTACCAAGCACCAGGGATTAGCAGATGGGTGAAATACAAGAGACAAACCCAAGCGGCCTTAGAGTTTTATGTGAGACACAGGAGCCAGCCTCTCAATCAGAACCATGCCAGCTACGGTGATGTACGGTAAATGGCAGGGCTTTGGAGCGGAGCCCGGAGCTGGAGCGCGGAGCAGCTCCGGAGCAGTGGAGCTGCAGGTTTTTGCCTGGAGTGGAGCCGGAGCACAGCTCCAAAGCCCTGGTAAATGGCAAGGCCATAAAAATGTAGTGCACAAATCACCCCGAGTCTATGGGGCACGAAAGGAGGTCCTGTCATCTTCACAGCAGAGGAAGTTATAACATGAGCTGAGATTTTATCTATGAATGGTGGATCAATGTAAAAGCAATTCTGGAGTAATGACCACAAGAAATAGCCCTGGAGAACAAGCCCCCAGTTTAGCCACAAGGCTGTGAGCATGCAGCATCCACAACCAACATGCCACAAACCTAACTCAGATGGACTTCCTCTAGGAGAGAAAGAAACCAGGCTCCATGAGCCTTCGATTCCTGGGTCCCTAGAAACTCAGTCAGTAGTGCCTCAGGGAGTCCCTGTTCAGGCTGTAGGTTTTCAATTGCTTTGTACATGAGAAGCTAAATTAATCCCTGTGATATCCTCACTGACTTAAGGTTCCTCATCCAGGGAAGTCATATGGCCTGCGATAGACAGGAGGTCAGAGCAGATGATCACAAGGGTCCTTTCTGGCTTTATAATCTAGGAAACCAGTTAGGAATTACAGCAGGCTCTCTGCTCCACACAGCTGTCCACTAAAAGAAGAAAGGAGACTTCCACCTTGTGTAGCCACTTGAACTGGCACTCAGTGTTCAGCCACAAAGAGCCAAGATCCCAACAAAGGGATGGTTCTGCACAGCCAAAGCAGTATGCTGAAATGCAGTACCGAACCCTGGTGCAGAACAGGTCTCTACAGTCTCCTTTAAAACTGACTAGGACCAAAACGTCAGCCATCTGCGGGTACTGGGAAGGCCTAGGCTAAGAGTCTGCTTTTCAGAGGTGGCAAGCTTCCCTAGCTCCAGCTGAAGTGAACAGGAGAAGGAGCTGCTCAGGACCTCTGGAGAAAAAAAACTTCAGGCCCTAAATCTGCTTTCTTTTTGGATGGATGATGAAATAATGTAACTACCAGCCTGACGGGATGGGAGGTGAGGAGTGTATAGTGCAAGCCTGACCTTTGCTTCTCTTTCAGATGGGCTGCTATCACATGACAAAATGCTACAGGAGCTGATAATTGGCAATCAGGGCACCTTTCCTAGGAGGGTTTCAGAGCTCTTCATGAAAATGGCAGTGACTTTGACTAGGACGTGCACAATGAGCTAAGTGCTGAAAGAGAGACAGCAGCCTTTGCACATTCATCTGGAATGGTCCTTTTCTCCCAGGTAATCAAAGTAACCCTTTGACCACCAGAAACTGCATGCACAGCAAATATGTATTTTATAGCCAAAGCTCAGAGCAGGGGAGAGGGGAATGCAGACAAGAAAAGTTTGCCATGTGTGGCATCACCCAGAAATGCCTTAGGGAGGGCAAAGTATCCTGAGCAAGTACTCGAATAGTGCTGAAATATGGACCTTAATGGCCTAGAGGTGTCTAGTTATAAAGAGCAGTAGCTAGCTCTTAAAAACCAAATGCACCTTACTACCTCTTATGGAAAGGTCAAGATTCAGTTTAGAGAGACAAGGTGGGTGAGGTAATATCTTTTATTGAACTAACTTCTGTGGGTGAGAGGAACAAGCTTTCTAGATACACCAAGCTCTTCTGTCCTGAAGATCTCGGTGTAGCTTAAAAGCTTGTCTCTTCCCCCCTACCCTCCAATAGAAGTTGGTCCAATAAAAAATATTACCTCGCCCACCACGTCTCTGTAGTATCCTGGGACAAACACAGCTAACAACCGTGCTTAGATTCAGTTTAGTCTTAGTGAAAACATTATCTAACTTTGTTACTTGAGTAACAGTCTAGTATTTTTATAAGGTCCTCCTGACCATCACTTCCAAGTGCCCCAAATATTACTGAATTTGTCTTCAACGCCTTGTGGGCTGGGAGGTTTAATTCCCTATGTCAGGAATAGGAAACTGAAATCCAGAAACATTAAGGGACTTGCCCAAGGACACACAGGGGATCTGTGGCAGAGCCAGGAACTGAGCCCAGATCTCCTAAGGCACTAGCCCAGGACTGAATTATGAGACCTTCCTCACGTAAGCACAATTTAGCCTGGTACAATCACACACAAAAAAAAAAAAAAAAAAAAACCACCCACACCCCCACCCTTTTACTCCATTTGCTTTAGAAGTAGCTTTCACCTAGAAGAACCAAACTCTGCATGTGCAACACATTAACCTGCCACTCCCTCAGAAATGGACCCCCATAAGAGAGAGGTGGAAGAGGGGGGGTGAAATAACAAACATTATATACCCCATCCGAGGCAGACCACAAGCTACCTGAGGGAGCCTGTCCCCTCTACAGTGAGCCTCACTCATCACTAGCGGCATAGTTTGCCAGGACAATAAAATACAATTGAATCAGTGTCTTGAGCAAACCGTGCAAAAACATGTAGACCAGTTACCTATTTAGACAGAGAAACCTGGAGGATCCACTGCTAAGTGTTCTCTGGAGAAGCAGGATCGCTTACTGGAGGCAGACCTCGGTGCAGGTTTGGTTCTGTGAGCTACACACATTGTTCTTAAAGGGGTGTTGAATGTATTTGAATACAGAGCAGATCCTAAATGCACTGGGTGGAAAAACCT
Source organism: Trachemys scripta elegans (assembly GCF_013100865.1). Lineage (NCBI taxonomy): Eukaryota > Metazoa > Chordata > Testudines > Emydidae > Trachemys > Trachemys scripta. Next base: position 29,323,058 of record NC_048304.1, read on the forward strand.
GAATTCTCATCAAAACATCCAAGAAATCAACAAGAGCGGTTGGCTGGTTTTTAAACCTCCAGTGGGGTGGGAGGCAAGTCTGAGGCCAATGCTCTGTGAGCTGAGAAATGTGCACGTAAGTGTGTTCTGCCATCACCCTGTTTGAGATTGGGGTGCCCTTGAGCATGTAGGAAGCCGCCTTGGTGACCACAAATCGCCACAATACAGCAACAGCCGGATGTGTTGTCTGAGATATTTTTCTGCTACCACCAACAGATTAGCACGGCAATTACGATCCCTGCCACAGCAGCAGCACGGGAGCAGAATGACAACGAGTCACCTGGACTCTGGCAGCATTGAAGGAACGGTGCTAAAAATAAACAATCAATGAACTGAGAGGACTGATTATCTCCCAGTAGCCACACACCTCTCCCTAGCCAGGCACAGCCAGGCAGCAGCCCCCATCCGCCAGCCCAACACCACCAACTGGGCTTTCACAACAACTAGCATTTTTAGGAAGGGGGTGTGTCCCTGAGGTGTCCCTGGTCCAGGCACAAGTAGAAAGGGAACAGGATGGGCCCCTGGGCACACACCTGAGTGAGAGAAGGGTGCTTTCCCCTGAGGTGGCTGTGGCATGTCGCACCCACAAGATGGGGCAGGTGAGGGATGTGTGGGGCAGAGGAAGTTGATCTCTCTCCTGGGTACTTGGGGGACAAAACAGAATTGGATTTCACCTTGCTTCAAGGGGGGTGGTTCCCATGGGAATGGATGGATATAGGCAAGGAGTGGGTGCCCCATGCTGGTCCCTCTGGGCTCAGAAGCAGACATATGTTCCTATGCAGGTTCTGTGGTTCAGATGGGCCCCCAAAGCAGCGGGGCCCTGGTATCCTACAGAGACCACCATTGGGATAGGAGTGCCCGGAGGTTATCCCAAGGGGCTGGCCATTGCTAGGCTGAGCAGAGAGCTGGGTCCAGGGGCAGGGTCCCCTGCGGTCTCTCCATGGAAGAGCAGGATGATGGCAGCCCATGTGGGCGGAAACTAGGGAACAGCAGCAGGGCAGAGAGAGGAGACCCCCGTTAGGAAGGAGAAGCAGGACAAGGTGGTCTGGGGGAGAGAGAGTGAGACAAAGTAGGAGAAGGGTGCAGGGGTAAGTGAAGGTGAGACTCTCCATGGGCAGGGGGAATGAGGAGGTCCGGTCCAGTCCAGCCGGGTCTCTCCGGGAAGGGGGAGTCCGGTCCAGCCGGGTCTCTCCGGGTAAGGGGGTCAGGAGTCCGGTCCAGCCGGGTCTCTCCGGGGATGGGGAGAAATGGGGGGTCCGGTCCGGCTGGTCTCTCCGGGGAAGGGGGTCAGGGGTTCGGTCCGCGCCCCACCAGCCTCTCACCTGGGCACGCAGCTGGGCGAGCTGCGATCCACCTCCCAGGTCGCGTACAGGTTCATCTGCACCGGGCGCCCCGCCGGCCCGCCCGGGGCCGCCCCGCCAGGGGTGAGGGGCCCGGAGCCCGGCTTGGGGGGCAGCGGCGCCGCGCCCGGGGGCTGGGCCGGGGGCTGCCCCAAGGGACTCTGCTGGGGGAGCGCGGCCGCCGCGGGCTGCGGGGCGGGGGTGCGCTGCCCCCCGCCGCCGGGACCCCCGCGCTCCGCCATGAAGTCGAGCCGGACCCGCACCGCTGCCCGGCCCTGCCTGTTGCCCTGGTCGCGCTCCCGCCCGCCGCCAGCGCCGCCGCCGCCGCTCGCTCCCGAGGGCAGGAGGCGGGACACGGGGGAGCCCGCGCCGACCTGATTGGTCACAGCGGGGCTCGCGCCTCCCCACAGCTCCACCCCGCAGGAGCGCCAGGCTCGTGCCCGTGCTGGGGGAGGGACGGGACGGGTCGGGAAACAGATGGGAGGGGCGGGCTGAGCCCTGCGAGGACCCGCTTAGGGGAGCGCGCCTCCAACTCCTGCCCGCGGCTTAAAGGGTCGGAAGGGACATCCTGAGCTTCCCCCCACCCCCACTGTCCCGGCCAGGCCAGCCCCCTTCCCACCCCCACACTAACTCCCTCAGCCTCCCTCCCACTAACCCCCTCTGCCCCCTCCCATCCCCACCCTAAATCCCTCTGCCCCCCTCCCTACTAACCCGGCCACCAGCCTTCCCTGCCACCCCCCCCCCCACTGCCTCCCCCTTCCCACCCACACTAACTCCCTAAGCCCCCTCCCTGTCCCCTCTAATCCTCTCTGCCCACCC
>NC_048304.1:29325615-29421894 GCF_013100865.1 Trachemys scripta elegans
CCCTCCCCACTGACCCAGCCCCCAATCCTCCCTCCCACTAACCCCGTCCATCCCCCTCTAATCCTCTCTGCCCCCCTACCTCACTGCCTCCCCCCTTTCCCACCCTACCACTAACCCCCGCCTCAGCCTCCTCCCCACTAACCCATCCCCTAACCCTCCCCCCACTAACTCCCTCTGCCCACTCCCAGCCCCTCTAATCTTCTTCCAGTCCACCCCATTGCTTCCCACCCTACCACTAACCCAGCCCCCAACTCTACCCTCCCCTAACCCCCCTGCCTACCCCCTCTAATCCTCTTGCCCACCCACCCCACTGGCTTCCCCCCCTTCCACTAACCCCCTCAGCCCCCATCCCACTAACCCTCTCTGCCCCCTCCCTCTAATCCTCTCCCTTCCTTCTCATCCTCCCCCGAACCTGGAACCCTGACTAACCCGGCCCCTAGTCCATCTCCCACATTAACACCCTCTGCCTCCCACCTGCTAACCCAGCCCCTGTCCCTCTTTCCACACTCCCCACTAACCCTCTCTGCCCACCCCACCACAGTGCCCTGGCTGCCCCCCACTAATCCTATCCACACACCCCCACTAACCCCCTCTGCCCCCCCCCCCCTCCTCCCCCCCCCCCCCCCCCCCGCCCCACCCAAACCTCCAGCTAGGTAGAGCCCCTGGTCAAGCACATATTTCTCTGCCCTAGTCCCATCCTGCCCCTTACTGGCACCCTCCACTGCCCCACTTATGCCTGTGCAGGGGGCTGGGCCCATGCTGGCTTAGGGAGAGCCCTCCCCAGCTTGGGAGTCACTCAGGCCAGCTCTAAGCCCCCTCTGTGCCAGCAAGGGAATGGTGGTGGGGAGGCAGGGCAGGAAAGCAGCCCAAATGAGGGTGCTGGCTCACTTCTTTTCTCCCACTGCCATAGGTGCTGAAACTAGGGGTACTGCTGCACCCTCTGGTTTGAGGTGGTTTCCATTATATACAGGGTTTAGTTTGGTTCAGTGGCTCTCCAGCACCCCCCCCCCCCCCATACAAATTGTTCCAGCAGCCCTGTCCACTGCCACGCAGCAGCTTGGGCTCCAGGCGCTAGCCCCAGCCCAAGAGCTTCCCACAGCAACTGCAGGACTGGAGACTGAAAAGGGAGCAGCCTCTGGAATAGAGTGGGGGTAGGAGTCCAGAGGTCTAGCCCCAGCTCTTCCAGCTGTTCCCCCATTTGCAGGGGCAGAACAGAGGGCATGAGAGAAGGGTCATAGGAACCCAGTCTGAGCCCTTGCTGTGCAGCCAGCGTGCTGCACAGGTCCCAGCTAGCACCAAAGGGCAGCGCTAGGTCAAAGTGTTTACTTGGCCTCAGCTTTCCCTTCTCCAGCTGGGGGGGGGGAAGAGGGGGGTCATGTAAATGACATGGCTAGCAGAGCTCTGGCCTGCAGCCACCTTGTGCTAGGCAAGCACCAAGGCTGTGCTATGCACCTGCTTTCCCCAGGGGGCAAGCCCTAGGCTACAGCTGGCAAGGTTGGTTACTGCAAAGGGGTGGGGGGGGGCTCTCCCCAGGGAAAGAATGCCCCCAGCTCCTTCAATGCCATACATTGCCGAGTGCCAGCCCAGCACTACACAGCAAGACCTATCCACCCCTCCTTGCTCTGTTCTCAACCCCAGTGAGGCAGCTACAAGTAGTCCCCTCTCTCAGACACACAGCAAAGACCTGCATGCTTGCTGGGGATTTGGGGGAGGAGGGGCAGCACCCTTTTCCTTGAGCAGCTTTAGAGACACTCCCAGCTGCTGAGCAAGGCAGCTCCTAAACTCCCCACCTGCTCCCCCGCACACTGTCAAGGTGATGGGACAGTAGGAAGCCCACTTCCCCTGCCATCCCTCCCTGTGCCCAAAAGCTCCTGTCTAAGCAGAACCTCACCCCTGTGCGAGCGCTGCGCCCACTGCTCTGCATTGGGGTGAGTGTGCCAGGGTCACAGGCACTGCCATGTGACACTGCTGCAGCTGCTGGGACCAGCAGGAAGCAAAGCGCAGGCATCAGGGCAGAAAGGAGCTGGAGTTTGGATCCCACCTACCCAGCCCCTACAGAGGAGAAGGCCTGGGGTGGGGGATGCCAGCTGGAGGGGCTCTGGTTCAGCACACCCTGGGGTGAAACAAGAACCAGGTTTCGCAGATCACCTGTGCTGAGGCCAAGGAAAAGTTTCCCCTCTCAAACAGCCACAGGCAACACTGCCCCAAGCTCCAGGACAGCTGGTTCCTGCTAAGGTGGCCAGCTGGGCCATGAGCCTGCAGCTATGGCACAAAGGCTACAGCCTGATGTTTCTAGCTCGTTGCTTGTCTAGCAGGACTCCTGGGTTCTATCCCCCGCCTGGCCCATGGTCACACAGAGCAACGGCCAGTCACTGCCTGCTGCACGGGGATGACTGGCAAGCACTTTTGAGATGGCTGGGCAGCAGTGCTGCTTCATATGCAGCTGCCCCTTGAACCCTCTGCCCAGGACCAGCACTTCCCAAAGCAGCCAGGGCTGCCCTGAGACACTATGGGAGGGGCTGCAGCCCTGGGGTGAGGTCAGTGACCCAGCTCACAGCAGTTTTACTACAACAGAGGGTGGCCTGCCAGGGGAGATTATGCCGCAAAGCACAGCCCTACAAGGCAACTACCCCTTTGCTCCCACTGGCTTTTTACAATAGACCTGGAGATCTCACCTGCCTGGCAGAGCCGCACACAGAGCCAGCAGAGAACTGGAAGCAGAGTGCACAGAGATCACTGTACTCCAAGGCCTGGCACCCAGGCAACAGGAAGCTCTACGTCCAAGTCTCCACAGTGTGGCTTATTGCAGGAGGAGCAAGATTCCCAGGAGCCCACCCTGCATGGCCCCCTTATCTCAACTTGCCCCACAGCATTTGGCCAAAGAGGGGACAGTGCAGTTGTTGATGGAGATACTGAGACAGCAAAGGGAGGAGGCAGTGCTCGCCTCCTAGAGACAAGATCCAAGGGGCCAAACTGAGAGAGAACCCAGGCAGGGGTATCGCCCCAGAACCCAGGATTTTATTTACAAAAAAACACAAAACAGTTGGAGGGAGCTGAGCAGCAGGGGGCACCAGCGAGCGTGGCTCTCCCCACAGCACAGGGACAGGAACAAGTGGGTTAAAAACAGAAGGGATGCAAACTAAGGGGATGGGGCTAGAACTTGAACTCTTTGTACTTCTTGCCGCCCCCACGCGTGTCCTGGGGCTGTGCTTTCCGCTTCTTCTGCTGCAGGGGCGGGGGGGGGGGGGAGAGAGAGAAAGAAAAAGTTCAGCCAGCAAGGGAAACATAACCTGCTCCCTGACCCAGTCTGTCCCCCAACCCTGAGGCTGGACAGGAGCTTTGGCACCCCCTAGAGGGGACAGGCTCTGTATCCCATTCACTGACCCCGGCCAATCAATCCCCCTACCCTGTGGGGCCAGATAGGAGCTGGCACCCCACAGAGGGTTCAGCCCCATGTCCCACCCCAAGCCCCTTCCCCCAGCCCTGCCCCCACCCATACCTTCTGCTTAGCTGCATGCTCAGCCACCATGTCACTGAAGTCCTCCTTCTCCACCTGGGCCTGCTGCTCCCGCACGTGCTCTTCGTACTTCTGGGTCATGGCCATCGGATCAAGCTCCAACTCCTCAGGAGCCAGCGCCACCTCCACTCCCTGTATCTCTGGCACCGGCCCCTTCCGGCTCATCACCTGCAGGTGAAGAGAAGGATGAGACGCCAGCACTATGCATGGGAGGGGGGAGTCCTTGCCCCTAGGGAACAGCCAGGGGCCACGCTAGCCCGGTTTATCTTATTGGGGGGACAATCTCCCCTAGGTGGAGCATTTAGAGTTCTCGCCTCAACTGCCAGGGTTCCCACAGAAACACCCAGACCCTGCTTGGCTCCCAGCCACCATGAGACCCTGTGAGCAGTGAGTCCCACAAGCCAACTGCAGTGGGGAAGGCCAGGGCCTTGCACTTGAACTGGGCTTGGGTGGTCTCACTGAACTACAGTTCTAGCCTGGCCTTTCAGCTGCCAAGGGCCACCTTTTGCCCTCCATGCTGCTCAACCCCTTTCCATAGCCCATCCAGCTGAAGTCCTGCCCCCATCCCAGCACCATGGCTTTCCAGCTCTCTCTGCTCTAATGCTACCCACTCCTCAAGCCCCACTACCCTCAGTACCTGACTCCCCTGCCCAGCTGGCCCTCTCCCTGCTCCAGATCACTAGTGAACACAGGCCAGTGCTCATGCCAAGGACAAGCAGCCCCACCCCACCGCCACTTCCCGGTGCCAACAATGGGCAGGGCCACCCCACAGTCCCTCCCATGCAGGGAAGTCTTGTCACCACAATTGCTCCAGGGGCCCAGAGAGTATAGGTGGGTTCTGGCAGTACAGGCCCCCATCCCGCCAAGCCGTTGGTCGCTGGTTCAGGTCCCAGAGCTCACCTGGCTGGCTGGCCTAAGTCACTCACCGTGGACATGTCATAGATGTGTGTGGAACCCATCATAGCCCCCCCAACCGTGGCTGTTCGCTTCTCTGGCAGCACCGTGAAGAGCTGGGGCGTCTCACTGCTGTGGGCAAGGGTGGGTAGAGACAGGATCAGCACAACAGGCCATGAGTGCTAGGGGGACAGAGCTGCAGCTACCTCTGGGGTGGGCTGTTTGGTAGCCAGACAACAGATTGGGATAAGAAGTGGAGAAGAGTGTCTGGCCCTAGTGAAACAGCAGGAGGGATTTGGGAAGCAGAATAGAAACAGCAAGGCTGAGACTGGGCCACGAGAGCAGGACTAAGATCCCCAACTGGGAAGGTAAATGACAGAGCCCTCCAAAATAACAGCATCACCAGCATCACCACCACTGGCTCATGGCAGTGGACCTCTTACCGGGCCCCACCCCACTCCCTGCAGTACAGCACATGGGGGCATTAGGGCCAACACAGAGTGTGCACACTACGATGCCCCCTGGGGTTCCATGGGATTCTCGAGTCCTGCTCCCCAAGGGGAGCAGAGTGGCACAAGCAAGGCAGAGGCCTCACTTACCCATCCATGGCCTCCTCTATCTTCTTCTTCCTCAGCTCAATGAGCTCAGGAGTCTCCATGCCAGCAGGGACGGAGGAGAAGCCGCCTGGCGTGATCAGGCCACTGGGGAGGAAGGGCAAATGGTTAGAGACAACACCTGGGCCACATGGCCTGGCTGGAACGGAGGAGCCTCACATGGCCATCACTGACCATGCCCCCACCCGCCACAACCCCACGTCAGCCCCAGCGCCACCATAGCCCATGCCAGGGCAGTCCCCACCCCGACCTGTCAGCCGGGGTGATGAAGCCAGTCTCATCTGGCTTCTCCTCATCGCTCTCCTCCTCCTCTTCCTCCTCTGAGGATTCCTCATCTGATGGCTCCAGCTCTCCCCAGGGTGTCCGGTCGATTTCCTCCTCTTCTGCCTTGGTCTGAAATGAGGGGAGATGGGTTGGACGGAGGAAGATGTGAGGACGAGGGGCCTCTCCCCACTGGAGGGCGCTGTTCCAATTCAGCGGAGAGACAGGCTGGCTCAGAGGAGTAGGGAAATGGGCTTTCCTCCTCTAGGGGGCACCATTCCAGCACAAGTAGGAACAGGGGGTTAAGTCTCCAGTGTTCAGGGATCCAATCTTTTCCCCAGCACCAGCCTTGCTGCCCCCCGGCTCTGCCTCAGCTCATCAGCCCCACAGAGGAGCAGTTCCAGGGGTCCTACTGATACCCAGCAGGGAGGTAATGGGTCAGTGCAGGTTGTGTATTTGTCTTGGTTCCCGCCACCCTGGAAGAGCCCCGGCCTGGTTGGCAGTACCAAAGAGGGAGAATGCCGGCCAGTGGGTGGCCCCTAGCTCATCTCATTATGCCTAGAAAGCTACAGGAGTGGCATGTGACCCCAATCCCCCAAGGCAATGGCTATCCCCACCCCCACCCAGTCTCTCCAAGGCTGTGATCACTTGACTACCTACCTGGAACTCAGAAGCATTGGTCCCAAAGACGTCTCCATACAGGGGCTTCCCGGTCTCATCAACGGGAGGTTTCCCCCAGCCCCCGGCATGGTACCCGAACGAACAGCCCTGGGACAAGAGGAAAGAGTTATTCAGGCTCCAGAGGACAGTGGAGTCCAGTTGATTACAGCAGGAGGTAACTGGAAGCCAGGACTCCTGGGCTCTCATTCTGGCCCAGCCACTGACTCTGGCTAAGTCACCTCCCATCTGTGGGCCTTAGCCTTCCAGCTGGGAAGCTGGGCTGGTGCGCCTCTCACCCCTTGTGACTGTGATGGTTTCTAGGCAGAAGGGGTAGATTTCACTCTGGGATGGTTAATACAGGTCTCTGGATGGTGCAAGTGGGGCAGGAGGAAGAAGAGCGGAGTGGGGAACACAGGAACAAGAAGCGTGAAGTGTCGGATGAAAGCGATCTATGGGGGGGCTCGGGAGTGGCAAGTGGAAAAGAGGCCATTGCTCCAACTTGGTCTTTGCTAGGAAAATGGGAGTCTCAGGGATAGAGTCACTCTGTACTGGCAGACTGAGCTTGTGGGAGAGCCCAGTGCCTCAGCTGCACTAGCACTGCCCCAAGTTAAGAGTCCCCTTTTCCCCCTAATGAAAAAGGGCCAAATGGGGAGGGGCTTCTTGGAATAAGACCACTCCAACAGCACCCCGGCACCAGTGGCAGTGCCATAGAGAGCCCTGCCATTCAAGAGCCCTGAAGACACCCAAAGAGCACATGCTGGGGCAAGGGATCATTCCCCAGTGCCCTGCAGGACAGACAGCACTCACCTCTGGGATGGGTGAATTGAGGCCCGGGATCTTCAGGTTAGGGTAGGAGGGAGGTGGGCCATAGCGCTGCATGGCGATCAGCCATGGGGGTGGCACTTTGTGGGCATTCTGGAACCAGTAGAGACATGGTGTTAGCCAATAGGACAGACTTGCTTGCCCAGCCCTGGCTAACCAGCCCCCAGGACTATCAGCAGAAGGGAGGGACTGAAAACCTCATCTCTCACTCACAGGCACCCCTCAGTCCCAACCTACAGCCCCCTGCTATCTACCTTCCCACCACCATAGCTCTGCCAGTGCCCTGCAATCCCACCTAGAGCTGCTCTGCTGTTCTAGCCCTGAAGTGCCCAGCCATGCAGTGGCCATGACTAGCTGCCTCCCAAAGGCTGGCTGTAGGGTCAGCAGGTGAGGGTCACACCAGCTACCCTTGTCTGACAGGCAGCTTCCAAGAGCACTTACCGGGCCAACGGGCATCCCCAAGGCAATGCGCAGCTCGTCTGACAGGTCCCCTGGCTTCTTTTCTTTCAGCCGCGTCTCAAACTCCTTGCCCTGGTGGAGAGGAGAGCCTTGGGGTCAGAGGAATCGTGAGGGGGTGCCCCAATGCTAGTGGGCTCTGGCAGCACCCCACATGGGCTGATCACAGCCTAGCACCCAGCTGGGGAGAGGCTCCCAGCAACCAGAAACCCAGGGTCAGAGAGAGCCAGGCCAGGATAGGTTTTCCTTCCCAGCCCACAATCCTCATCTGTCTGTCAGAGATGGAGACTGCCCTCCTGAGTCACAGCCTGGGGCACGCCCTGGGCCCAGACCCCAGCCGGAGCCACTGCCCCATCTGAGGGGTTCCCATAGGGACAGGGCTTCCCCGGGCCCCACACCCACCTCGTAGTAGAGGTCTCCATGGATGGTGAGCTTGGGCTTGGTCTGCCACTTGAAGAAAGCGTCGTGCAGCTTCTGGTAGTCAATATCGATCTTACCCATCTTGGGGCGAACCTTCTCCCGCATCTTTGACTTCATGGTCTTCTGCTCCTCCTAGGGGGGTGGGAGAAAGGAGACTGTGAGCATGACTCAACCACGCCATGGGCCCCCTCCAGCTGCAGGGACAGACAGTGCCACCAAACAGCCTCCTGCCACCCCCGGCAGGGCCCAGGATGTAAACCCCTCTCCAGGAGGCAGACCTGACCTACCAACAGGGGGGAGGGAGTGAGGGGCAGGTGGCACAGAAATATGGCAATGGATAACAGGACCAAGTCTTGTAGTCATCCCAGGGAGGGAATATAGCACCAGTCCCTTCAAGTCACCACACAGCAACCCAGATCAAAGGAGTTGAGAGTAGGGACTGTTTATACAGGGATCCCTCAACTGGCACCAAGATGCAGCTACCTCTGGAGTGTGGTGCATGTGTGGGTACCTTTTCCTGTAGCGCCTCTCGCATCTCCTGGATGCCCGTGCGCTTGATGAAGTCAGGCAGCTCGAAAGGCGGCTTCTCAATGCCCCGCTTGCCCTGCAAGTACTTGCGCTTGAAGCACCAGTGCCGGGGCACTGGCACGGAGTTGCGGGTGGCCTTGAGATGAACCAGCAGCTTGGGGTCCTGGGCTGTCACATCATGCATCTCCACCACATCCGGGCGTGCCACAAGCTGGGGACAGGACAGCACAGGCTTAACCCTCCAGTGCCAGAGTTTGCCGCCCTCCCATTATCTCTACCCCAGGCCAACAGCTTAACCTTTAGAGCACCAGAACCTTCTCTCTTCCCTCCCCCCATTCCCAGCCACTGCATCCGATTCCCCCTGCTCCATCAGCCGCATCCCAGCCAGACAGCAGAGGCTGAAGGGTCCCAACGGGACCCAAAGCAAGTTCATCCTGGGAGACCCCTTGGTGGTACCGTGTCCCCTGCGAGAAAGCACAGCCCAACACCCAGCTGGGTCAGTTTCACTCTTGCTGCCTAAATAGTGCCAACCCCACTTGCCAAGCTGGGCCATGAGCCCAGAGGGCACCAACCCCACTGCAGAGTCCCCTGTGCCCTGAACCAGGGGCTGAGAGGGGAGGGGCCGTTCAGTCCCATCCCTCCCTACAGCATCCTGAACAAGGCCAGCTCTGTTCCCCAGGGGGTGCCCCTTCAGAGAAGCTGTGACACAGACACCCACATGGCACTGGGGGTGACTGACTGACCAACCATCTCACCTGTTTGAGCTCTGCCACCGTGAAACGATTCATGCGTCTCAGCTTCTTCTTGGACAGTTTTGGGGCCTCAGGTTTCTTCTCCTAGACCCAAGAAAGAAACACAATAGGCTCATCCAGCCCGAGTCCCCCACACCACTTCCACCAGATCAGAACAATGGACCCAGTAGCCCCCCCAAACATGCTAATACTGGCCAGTGCAAGATGCAGATGAAGGATCTCCCACTCCCAATAAAGCACCTCCCTGCAGCACTGGCCCAGCTTTGTAGCCTTGAGGCCACGGCACCAACTGGGGTCACTGCAGATCCAAACCTAACTGATCCCTAGCAATACCTGCCCCTGCCCCCAAGTCTCTCCTGAGCTCTGGGACATTGTGGTGGCAGGGAGTTCCACTGGCTAGCTGCCTGGCCCCGCCCCCAGCCCACCTGTTCATCATCGGAACTGTCATCGTCGCTGCCCTTCCGGTCCTCCTCGAAGCCCTTCTTCTTGGGTGCGGCTGCGTTCTCTGGCTTGTCTGCCTTGTCGGGCTCCTTCTCTTTATCTTTCTTTACATCATCCGTCAGCTGTGGGGGTAAGGGAGGGTGAGAGGGCTGGAGACTCCATCCCCAGGGAGGAGACACTGACTGGAGGGGGATTTAAGCAGGAGTGCATGAGCCTGAGCAATTGTCCCCCAAGGAGCAGCTGGGAGCCCCACAGTGGGGTAAGGCACAAGACTTGGGGGATAGCGTGAAGGATGTTCCTTTCCCATCTCCGCAGAGGAGCTAGCAGAACCCCTAAGAGAACAAATGGGGGATACAGGCCACGTGGGGGTGCTCCTGCCCTGGGGAATGAAGATCTGCAAGCCAGGCCCTTACATAAGAGGAGGGACTTCTGAACTATGGAGGGGAAGTTCCCCCTCCTCTCACCACCACCTAGGGGTCAGCCAAGGCTCCCAACTCAGGAGCAGGCATGAGAACCCAGCTTGTGCCCCTCCCAGGCTGCAGGGAACATGATGCTGGAGGGCAGACACTGATCTGTAGCCTGATGAGGCAGGAAGCACTGCCCCCAGAGCCATGGCGGATGGAGCTTGCAGCTACTTCCCCTGCCCAATTGCAAACAGGTCACCACAGGATTTGCGGCTCAGTGCAGCCCGTGAGTCTCCCCATGCCCCACTCAAGAGAAGGGTCTCAAAGAGCTAGGGATAGTACTCCGGAGTCCTGACTTCCAGCCCCACTGCCCTAACCACTAGATTCCACTGCCCTCCCAGGAGTCCTGGCACCCTTCTATGCTCTAACCACTAGACCCCACTCCTCGGCCAGATGCCAGCACTTTAACCACTAGAGGCTCCTTTACCTGTGTAGCGCCAAAACCCCAGGGCTGCACCCTGAGCCTGGCTCACCTTGAAAGCATCAAAGATCCTCTTGAAGAAGATGAAGTTGGGGTCATAGATCTCCGGCTCCTCAGTGACATACTCAATCTCCACCACTGATTCAGTGTCTTTGGGCTCAGTACGTTGAGACTCCTTCTCCCCTTTGCCCTCTGTGCCCTGTGCTGCCACACGTGCCTTCTTCTTCTTCTTCCGGTTACGGCGCTTACGGTTCCTCTGCCGAGAGAAGTGTGTTAATAACTATAGGTCCCGCCCCTGGTGCTCAGATGCGGCCACCTCTGGGGTAGAGCGGGGGGGAGGGGCTGTTAATACAGGGAACCCTCCCCAGCGCTGAGATGCAGTCACACTCCATCCTGTAAGTGGCAGCTCTTCACCTGCACATGACAGCGCTGCACCATATATGGCAGACATGAAGAATTCTGGAGGAATTTATGGTGACAGCATGAAATGATCCTGACAGTCATCTTGCAGGATGCTGGGCTCGGCACAGCAGCTCATGAGACTTGCCACACATGGCCAGGGCCTCAGCTTAATGTGGCAGTTCCCAGCTGCTGTGAAGTGTTTCCAAGCTAGAGCCCCCTGAATGCAAAGGGAAAGATCTCCCACCTCCTTTCAGCCCTAGCATCCCTGTTGCAGGGAGGTTCTTGTGAGTGTCACATGCCACTCAGTCAATTTCACTCCCCCATCCCGCCCCACACTGGCAACCAGGGAAGATTCAAACGCCTTAATTGGAAACATGGTTCATAGGAATATTACATTCCAGGCCAATGTTTTCAGCCTCAACATCAAGGCCTGTGCTCAGCTGATGTGGTCACTTTAAATCTACCTGTCGCTAGCCAGGCTGAGGTTAGACTAGGGGGAAGTGCCCATCTCAGCATCTCACAGAGCTCTCTGCTCCTGAAGATAGACAAGCCTCATTCAACAGAAGGGAAAACCGAAGCAGAGAGAGATGAAGGGGTTGACCAGACCTTACACAGCAAGCCAACGACAGACTGGGAATAGAACCCAGGAGTCCTAGCACCCAGCTTCCCCCCTCTAAGCCACTTGACAAGCTGGGGACTAATGTGTGGCACGCAGCCTGCTCACCTCTTTCTTTGACAGAGCCATGTCCTCCTCGGTCTCTGAAGCAGAGATACTGATCAAGGTCTTCAAATCAGTCTCCATATCGTCATCTACTGAAATACAGGGAAATCAGCAAGGGGGGGGGGCGAGGTCAGTGTCAGACGCACTGCAGCAAGCTCTGGGGGAAGAGAAGGAGGGGACAGCCCTGCCAACCCCTCAGAACTGCCTGCTGGGCGCAGGAGTGACCAACCACATTACAAGAGAGGCCAATTCTCCTGTGCTCCCCATAGACACATGTCAACCAGCCCCCATTTGTCCCAGTGCACGAGTTGGCTTAGTGGGGGTTGCAGCATATAGAAAGAACACAACCCAGGCGGGTTAGTTGCCTCTGCTTTGTGGGGAGCATTACCAAGGGACAGGAGATGGGTGCCAGCAAATCCTGTCTTCTGGGGTACGGACACTGCAGAGAGAGGTTAACTGGGGTGTGCCTGGAAGGAACGATTCCCCCGGCCTTCAAACAGCACCCACCTCTTGGGCAAGTCCCAACTGCAGTCACCAATGCCAGGGCACAACCAAAAAGCAGGGCAGGGGAAGCAAGAGGATTTAGAATGATGGGACACAGATCACTGGCATGCAATTCCCAGCTCTAACCTCTAGGCCCTACTCCCGCACAAGCCAGAAGTAGAATCCAGGAGTCCTGACTCCCAGTCGCCCACCAGCTCTAACACACTAGACTCTCCTCCCCACTCAGAGCTGGGGGTAGAACCCACGTGTGCATCCTGATCCTGCAGAGCTCCTGCCCTTGCTCCCTACAGCACCTCCTGCTAGGAAGAGGCCAGGGCTCCGCCTGCAGCCTGAGCTCCTGCCCCAAACCACACAGGAACAGAATGGAAGGAGCCTGTTACCTGTGGTGCCAGGCACGGTTATGAGCTCCTCCTGCCGGATCTCCTTGAGTTGCAGGATCTTCTCCAGGGCCTGAGGGATCTTGGGGCCAATGGTGGAATCATCTGTCTACAAACAGAGGCGACCACTAAGCAAGGGGATGCACCACAACAGAACCCACAGGCTGGCTTGGACAGGAATAACCCAGGAGTCCTGGCTCCTAGCACCCCAACCAGACCCCATTCCCCTCCCAGAGCCAGGTACAGAACCCACCGGGTATGTGGGGGGGGGGGGGGGAGGGAGGAGGAGAGAGAGATAGGAATTCTCCTCTCTACCTCCAACACGTCTCAGAAAGCTGCCCCACCTGCAACAGGCCACCCTCCAGCCACCACCTTCTGCATCCTTACCTCTCGGCCTTCTTCCCCAGGAGGTGGCGGTGGCCCTCGCGGCCTTGGGCCAGGGGGACCAATAGGAACTCCAGGCAGCGGCGGTCCCACAGGAGCACTACCTAGATGGGCAGGAGAGACACACACAAAGGGGTGAGTCCCCATAAGGAATGGATCTAAAGTAACCAGCTCCCTGTTGCTTCCTGACACCCTACTTCCAAAGCAGAGGCAGCAGCCAGGGACTGGATCAGAGCCAGAGCCTGCTACAGGCGAAAGATCGCAGATTCCATAGACCAGTTGGGGAAATCTCACCTCGTGGCACCATTGGGGGCCTTGGTCCTATAGGTCGGACAGGCCCCACATCCAGAGGGGGTCTGGGCACAGGGGGGGCCAGCTTGGCCATCTCTTTCTGTCGCTCCTGTTCCAGTAAGACTGCAGCCTGAGAGAAGGAGAACATATGGAGGGGTCACTGATGGATGGGAGCTGAAAATCAGCAGCCCTGCTCCCCACCCAGCCTTCCCCACAGGATGTCTGTGGCAGGATGGGGTGGGAGAGGCAACACCCCTGCCATGCATGAGTGTTGGATGCTTGCTCCATAATCATGGAGAGGGATGCCAGGAAACATGAGGCCATGAGCCCTCTGGTGGTGGAGATATCAGGTCAGATAGGGCCACTGGTGACAGAGGGGGCAGATTCTGGAATCGAAGGGCCCACTGGAGCTGGAGATTTGTGGGGAGAGAGCAGATTTGTGGCTGGGGGGTGGTGCTGGATAGGGCCACTGGCACTGAAGGTTATTGGGGGAGACTGTAGGCCAGGGGTGGGCAAACTTTTTGGCCCAAGGGCCACATCGGGGTTGCGCAACTGTATGGAGGGCCAGGTAGGAAAGGCTGTGCCTCCCCAAACAGCCTGGCCCCCACCCCCCATCTGCCCTCTCCCACTTCCCACCTCAACTGCCTCCCTCAGAACCCCCCACCCATCCAACCCCCCGCCCCCTGACTGCCCTCCCAACCCTTATCCACACCCCCGCCAGACCCCCCCAGGACTCCGGCTCCCAACCCTCCCTGTTTACCATCCCCTGACCGCCCTCACAGAACCTCCGCCCCATCCAACCACCCACTCCTCCCTGACCGCCCCCCAGGACCTCCGCTCCCTTACCAGCAGCAGGAGCTCGCAGCCGCGACACCCAACCAGAGCCAGCTAAGCTCCCCACACTGCCCAGCGGGAGCGATGGGCCAGAGTGCGGCCCGCACGGCTGAGAGAGGGGGGACAGCAGGGGAAGAGCCGGGGACTAGGCTCCCCGGCCGGGAGCTCAGGGGCCAGGCAGGTGGCAAGTGGCACCCATCCCCTGCCTGCTCAGGGCTTTGGGAAGGGTCAGCAATCTGGGAATGGGTCAGCAGGGGTGTGCGGAACTTGGCGGGGGGGGGCAGACAGGGAGCTGAATGGATCGCAACATCTGTTCTCTGCCAGGACTGCAATTGGGTCCAATTCAGTTCAATATCAGAGAGGAGAGAGCGGTGTCTCTTCTGCAACTTGAGGGGGGAAGGAACCAGATCAGGCTCCTTCAGGCCCAGATGCAACATACAGACCCCACTGCTCTGCTACCTGGTCGGTTTCTCCCACGTGTCTTTCCCTATCCCCTGGCTATGGGCAGACAGAACAGATTGCACAAGCTAGAATTTAAAGGTGAACTTTCCCTCACCCAGCATTGAGGAACAGCTGCCTCCGAAGTGGGGCATGGGGCTATACAGGGATCCTTCCTCTAGTGCTGAGATGTGGCCACCTCTGGGGAGGGGCACAAAGGCTGCTCAGCATTAGCACTTCACAGTGGTTTAGGCCAGGATGTGAAGAAGCTGATACACAACTCAAATTGCATTTGGGAAGGGGGAATTGGAGGAGACCAAATGGCCAGGACCCCAGGATTAAAAAGCCCAGACTCTAGGCAAACAAAGTGGTTGAATCTTCATTGTATGTCATCTGGCAGATACCCTGCAGCACAGGGCTAACCACACTGGGGCATTTGGGTCAGCACTCACTGCCAGGGGAGAGGGCCCCTACAGATCCCTGCAGCATAGCACCGCCTCACACCACACCGGGGTCAGCACTGACAGACAGGGAAGAGCACGAAGGCTGAGCCCCTACAGCACAGCACCCCTTAGTGCCACCCTGGGGCCAGCATTGAGGGAGAGCACCTCTGCCTGCAGCACAGCCCTTACCTGCTTCGCCCTCTCTTCTTGCTGCATTAGCATGGCTGCCTGCTGCTGCGCCAGCTTCAGACGATCCTCCTCTGACAGGGCCGAGGGGTCCACACTCTGCATGCGGAGGGGGGGCCCCATGCCTGGGGGCGGCGGAGGGGGCCCCACGCCCATGGGGAAGTTGAGGCTGATTCCAGGGGGAGGAGGAGGGGGTGGCGGGGGCTGCATGGGTGGCATCCCCATGGGGGGAGGGGGCAAGGGGATCCCAGGGAGCTGTGAGTGAGAGAAAAGATGAGGAGGTCAGGACCAACACAGAGTGTGCAGGATCACAAAGCAATTCATAGGTTATTTATACCAAGAGCCATTGCCCAGCACGGAGCTGCTGGGCCCCACCGCAGAGGCAGCAGTAACAGCCCAAGAGCTGCAAAGCAACGCTGAGCACGCTCAGCATAGGAAGAGGAGGTGACTCCTGGATCTCAGACCCAGTTGGAGGGACTTAGGAAGGTAGAACAGCACTGCTCTTCACGGTGCTGGGGTTAGCAATAGCTCCTGGCAGGAAGTACCAATGGATGGCAGTCACCCTGAGAAGCTGGACAGCCTCCTCCCAACATAGGAGAGCTACAGCGGGGCAGGCAGCCCCTAGGGAAGCCCCTGTGACCTAGCCAGGCCTCCCAACCCCGCCCTCACTTACCTGTCCAGGTATCGGGGGTGGGGTGGGCTTGTCACCATCATCTCCCCTAAGAGACGGCCTGCTCAGCACGATGCCAGTCTGCGGAGAGAGGACACAGTAAATGCGGCTGCAAAGCAGGTGAAAGCCTATCCACAGCGGAGCCTCTCTCTGAGACTCCACTGGCTTGCGCTGGGTCAGGAGAGGAACTCCAGGCTCTGGGGGGGCCAATTTACTACCACGGCAAGGAAGGACAGTAGTGTAGAGCTCTCCAAGCAAGATAGAACCTGGGGGTGCTGCACATACACCCCCACAACACAATACCAGAGTCTCGATAGCCAAGACAGAAAGCATGATGGGGATATCAATGCCCACTAGGGCATGTGGCTCAGAGATGGGGATAGAAGTAAGGCCACCCCCGGCAGCCCACACACTAGCTTCCCCCCCAGGCTGCACTATAATTGCCCTAATTACTATGAACACCAGCAGAGATACTGGGGTGGAGAGGTGAGGCCTGAGCAGAGCACTTGCCATTAACCCTCTGTTGTTGGGCAGGCGGGTGGGTGGGCTAGTCAGACCCTGCTGTATGTTGGGACAGGAAGGAATACAGGAGCCCAGATGAAACCTTAATGACCCTCACTAGGACAGAGCTCCCTACTGACATCCGAACAGCACTGGCTAGGTCACTGGTGCTCCCACCTCCCGGCCAACATAGCCGTAGCACCCACATGTTCCAGTCTTAAGATAAAGATCACAAGTTTCCTTCCACAGGTCACTAGCACCCAAGATGGTTCAATCAGAGGATGGTCACAACCCAGCTTACTGTTCACTCTGAGTGGTACCTCTCGGGCCCCATTAACATAGTATCCGAGTGCCTCCCAGTTATTAATTTGTTTATCCTTACAGGTCCGGCAGCACTATTATCCCCATTATACAGATGCCAAACTGAGACCTAAAGAGGCTGGGTGACTCACCCAAGGTCTCCCAGGGGAATCTGTGGCAGAGCAGGGACTAGAACCCAGGTCTCCTGAATCCCAGCTAGTGCACTAACCACTACACCAGCCTTCATCTTCTAACGCTGTTCATTTACTCTAACACCAGTGAATCCAGGCTGGTAGCCTCCTGGTTCCTAGTCACTGTCACTAGTCACAAGGCTGTTGAGTGTGGTTACTGCTCACACTGTGTAGCTGGCATGGTGTGCATGTGGCTATGGGGGCAGTAAAGGTGGGAGCCCCCTACTGCATGCTCTATCATGCATGCTGGGGGTGTGACACTACAGTACATGCCAGGCAATAAGGTTTCCCACTGCAGATTGCCAGCCCCAGGTTTGGGCCTCTGTATGGATCCCTTTCATATAGAGAAGTTGGGATGTGGGTGGCAGGCAGGGGCAAAAGTAACTTAAGGGACTTACCAGTACTCAGGGCAGTCGGCAGCAATTTAAATGGCCTGGGGCTCCCGGCCAGCACCACCGCGCCCACAGCGGCGCCCGGCGCCCTGGGCCCTTTAAATCACCACCAGACCCCTGGGGTAGCGGCAGCAACTTAAAGGGCCCAGGACTCCAGCCACGCGGTAGCAGTAGCAGCAGCCAGGAGCCCCAGGCCCCTTAAATCACTGCCAGGGCCCCAGGCCCTTTTAAATTGCCAGGCCCCGGGGAAGCTGTCCCTTTTGGGCCCTTCATCAGCGGCCCTGCAGGTATGGTCAGCTGTCTACCGGCTCTTACCGGTATGCAGTAGTGGACTGTACCAGCTTACTTTCACCTCTGCTGTCAGGGGTCAAGCTAGGGCCCTGGGGAGGCGGTTTCTGATGGCAGAGCAAGTCCCTTGCCTCATGTGAGTAGTGCGTGTTTGGTGGTTTGTGTGCACGGGGAGAGGGTATTCCTCACCTGCAGCGTGTATGTCTGGAGCCTCTCCACCAGCTCCTCACGGCTACCTGGAAAACACAGATGAAGGGTCAGAGCCCACAGGCCAAAACCGACCCTGAGCCACCACCAGCTGCCTTTCCCCACCCAGGGGCTCCCCACCCCTAGCAGCCCAGAAGGCTCCTGTCCGCCCCCAAACCTACCCCACATCTCTGGGCTGTCTGGGAAACGCAGCTCGGGGCCCGCGGGCCGGGACAGAGCCTGCCCCCCGATACGGCCCCAAGCACGCCCACCCCCGTGGGGCTTCCCACCGCCCACGGGCCCCAGACACCCCCTGGCGGGCAACACCCCAGCAGCTCCCACCCCCTCTCCTAGGTGGGGTCCCCTTCCTCCAGCGGGGCTCACCAGCCCCTCACCCCACATGGGCCCCGGAAGGCCCTGACGGGAGCCGCCCCCCAGCCAGTTCCCTCCCCCAAACTCCCCACGTCCGGGCTCCACCTTGCACCGGGGCTCCGATCTCGGCCAACTTCGCTTGCAGCTCGGCGGGCGCCCAGGCGCCGTAGGCCGGCAACGGCAGCTCCCCCTTCGGCGGCTCGGGGTGCTCGGTGGCCATCTTCCCGCCCGGTCCGACCCTGAACAGCCGCCGTAGGCGCCGCCTCTACGTCACCACGCAGGCACGCGGCGGGCGGCTCACAACTAAACAGAAAAAGTGCTACTTTCGGGTAATGTATGCCACGGCTGCGCATCCAGCGTGATGACATTAACACGCACAACCAATGAGGGAGAAAGGTTCCTCCCGCGCTGCCTTCTGGGTGTTGTAGTCCTGAGAGCGTCCCCAGTAGGACAACGTCAGCGCGCATGTAATGAAGCGACCAGTAAGGAAACCAGTTACCGTGCTTTCCACTGGGAGTTGTAGTTCTGAGGCGTGTAGGAGTTGACCCCCCCCAAGTAGCTTTGCATTCTGGGAATTGTAGTTCTGAAGGGTTGGAGAGCCCAGCGTGTGGGTCCAGCGTAAGGAAGAATCCTGTGTATCAAGAGATGTAACATCCAGTGGGTGTGAAAACTGCTAGATCTAAATTAGGGTTACCATATTTTGAGTGTCCAAAAAGAGGACACTCCACGGGGGCCCCGGCCCTGCCCCAACTCCACCCCCTCCCCTGCTTCCCGCGAACATTTGATTCGCGGGAAGCCTGAAGCAGGCAGCAGGTAAGCTTGGGGGGGGGAGGCGCGGCCCAGTCTGGCCCCCACAACCGAGCGGCTCCCTCCGGCCCCGGCCCCTCCAGCCTGGCTTGGCTTGGTCCCTGGGGAGCCGGCCCTGGGCCAGCCCCCGGCCGAGCACCCCCGGCCCAGCACCGCCGGCCCGGCCCCTGGCCCAGCACCGCCCCCCCGCACATCCGGGCCCGGCCCCCGGCCCAGCACCCCCGGCCCCGCATGTCCCTATTTTCCCTGACATGTTCGGCTTTTTGGGATTTCCCCCTGGACGGGGATTTGAGGCCCAAAAAGCCGGACATGTCCCGGAAAAGCCGGACATATGGTAACCCTATCTAAATACCGCTAGTGTAATAAGGTTTAAGGTTTAGCTTGTGCCCTTATCTTTTATTTTCTTTGGTAATTACCTCTGACCGCTTACGCCTACCACTTATAATCACTTAGAATCCATCTTTCTGTGGTTAATAAACCTGTTTTATATTTTATCTAAACCAGTGTGTTTTGGTTGAAGTGCGTGGGAAATCTCAGCTCAGTGAACAAAGGCAAGTGTGCATCCTCTCCAAATTGAGGGCAGGGCAGACTGAGTAATAAACTTATAGATTCATAGATGCATAGATTCTAGGACTGGAAGGGACCTCGAGAGGTCATCGAGTCCAGTCCCCTGCTCTCATGGCAGGACCAAATACTTTCTAGACCATCCCGGATAGACATTTATCTAACCTTATCTACTCTTAAATATCTCCAGAGATGGAGATTCCACAACCTCCCTAGGCAGTTTATTCCAATGTTTAACCACCCTGACAGTTAGGAACTTTTTCCTAATGTCCAACCTAAATCTCCCTTGCTGCAGTTTAAGCCCATTGCTTCTTGTTCTATCCTTAGAGGCTAAGGTGAACAAGTTTTCTCCTTCCTCCTTATGACACCCTTTTAGATACCTGAAAACTGCTATCATGTTCCCTCTCAGACCTCTCTTTTCCAAACTAAACAAACCCAATTCTTTCAAAGGAGCAAAGAGTCCTGTGGCACCTTATAGACTAATAGACGTATTGGAGCATGAGCTTTCGTGGGTGAATACCCACTTCTTCGGATGCATGTAGTGATTCTTTCAATCACTGATCCAATTTTTTCAGCCTTCCTTCATAGGTCATGTTCTCAAGACCTTTAATCATTCTTGTTGCTCTTCTCTAGACCCTCTCCAGTTTCTCCATATCTTTCTTGAAATGCGGTGCCCAGAACTAGACACAATACTCCAGTTGAGGCCTAACCAGTGCAGAGTAGAGCAGAAGAATGACTTCTTGCTCACAACACACCTGTTAATGCATTCCAGAATGATGTTTGCTTTTTTTGCAACAGCATCACACTGTTGACTCATAGTTAGCTTGTGGTCCACTATAACCCCTAGATCCCTTTCTGCTGTACTCCTTCCTAGACAGGCTCTTCCCATTCTCTTCCCAACTTACACTGCTCAGGCTTCTGACCAGGGCAAGAGGGTACAGTTCTGGGGTGCAAGGGTGGGGAGCTGAGGGCAATTGGCAGGAGCCTCTCTGTTGTTGGTTCACAAGTGCCTGGGAGAAGCATTTAATGTAACTCAGTTGGATGTGTCCCTGCCTGTGGATGTCTGTGTAAAAGCAGTACCTGCCAGAGGTTTGCAGCTTGCCAACAGCATCACAGTGTAAGAGGGAGCCCAGGTTGGTGAGACAGAGGGCTTACTAGTCCCACAGTTCAGGTTGCATCCCGGGAACTCCGACACACCTACACATCGGTGGAGCACCTCCACCAGACAAGGAAGTGACCAAGGAAGAGCAAGGAGGACATGTTTCAAGGGTTGCTCCAATCCTCAGAGGCTGAAAAACAAGAACGCAGGGCATGGAGAGAGACTTTAAAAGAAAATTATGAAATAGACAGGCAGGACAGAAAGGAGAGCCAGGAGCGAATTTTAATGGGCCAGGAGTGGATGATAAAAGTGATGGAGGAGCAAACAGAGATGTTAAAATCCCTAATCATGTTGCAGGCAGAATTCATGTGTGCTCGGCAGCTCCTGCAGCCAATACAGAACTGTTTTCCATGCCCTTCCTAAATTCCTCCCACACATCCCTTGTAACTTCCTGACTCATCTCAGTACCCCTTCATTCTACCCCTTTGGAAAGTTTCCAGAATGATAGCTGGACTTACACACAGCTATAAGAGCCTACACTGCCCTTCATTGCTCTCTCCCTTCTCACCAAGCCTTTTGTGTGTGTTGTTAATTGGTATTTAATAAAAACATACTCTCTGAAAGATAGCCAATCTCTATTTGTCTGCTACACATGGTGGTTGCTGCTGGAATTAATACACAGTAGCAATTTAATC
Source organism: Trachemys scripta elegans (assembly GCF_013100865.1). NCBI lineage: Eukaryota > Metazoa > Chordata > Testudines > Emydidae > Trachemys > Trachemys scripta. Next base: position 29,346,511 of record NC_048304.1, read on the forward strand.
ATTTGCTGAGAACAAATCACGGTCAGGAACAATCAACATTTTCATGCATGGCGGCAAGTTAACAAAGTATGGCAGAGTGCTGTATAGAAAGACATGTTTCTGGATGCTTACTGGAGCTCATTGTCAAAATGGTGTCTCAAAGCCTCCCTGATTTGAATAGCTCTCCCTTGTGCCCCCCAATAGCCCTGGTATCTGGCTGCTCAAAATCAGCTGCCAGGTGAACTGCCTCTGTGTTCCACCCTGGGGGAAACTTTTAACCTTAGCCTCACAAATATTATGGAGCACGCAACAGGCTGCTGTGACCATGGGAATATTTTCCTCATTTAGCTCTAACTTGCCATAAAGGCAGCGCCAGCATGCTTTTAATCTGCCAAAGGCACATTTTATGGTCATTCTGCACTTGCTCAGCACATTGTTGAAGCGCTCCTTGCTGCTGTCCAGGTTTCCTGTGTAAGGCTTCATGAGCCGTGGGAGTAAGGGGTATACTGGATCTCCCAGGATCAACATCCCCCATTGGAATCTTTTGATCTGGAAAGAAGGTCCCTACTTGCAGCTTTCTGTACAGTCCAGTGTTCCTGAAGATGCATGCATCCTGTACCTTCCCAGACCACCCCGCATTGATGTCAATGAAATGGCCACAGTGATCCACAAGTGCCTGAAATACCGTACAGAAGTATCCCGTTCTATTGATGTACTCCATCGCAAAATGATCTGGGGCCAAAACCGGGATATGCATATCATCTATCACCCCGCCGCAGTTAGGGAATCCCATTGCCCCAAAGCCATCCACTATTTCTCTCACATTGCCTAGAGTCACAGTCCTCTATAGCAGGATGTGATTAATGGCCCTGCACACTTGCGTTAAATCAGCCCCAACACTGGACTTCCCAACTCCAAACTCTTTCACGACTGACCAGTAGCAGTCTGGAGTTGCCAGGTTCCATGCAGTGATTGCCATATGCGTCTCCACTGAGAAGGCAGCTCTCATTTTGGTGTCCTTGCGCCGCAGTGCTGGGGCGAGCTCTTCACACAGTTTCAGGAAGGTGGCTTTGCACATCTGAAAGTTCTGCAGCCACTGGTCATCCCAGACCTGCAGAACAATGCCATCCCACCACTCAGTGCTTGTTTCCTGAGCCCAAAAGTGATGGTCCACCATGTGCAACTGCTCTGTGAATGCCAAAATAATCCGGTGTTGTTTCTTTCCATAGCACACAGCAGGTCAGGCACCTCTGTTTCCTGTTCAGATTGGGAGCTCATGATATACTGCATGACCATCCACCATGTGTTCATAACAGTGACCACAACAGTAGAGAACAGTTCAGGATCCATCCATTCAGGCAGAGATGGTTGGCGCACAGTAAACAGGTGCCCCTGAGAAATGCCACGAAGCACAATCGAAAGCCCATGGAATGATGGGATGGAAAAAACTGGAACTTTGAGCATGCACCCATGATTAAGGCTACGTTTTAGTCATGGGTATTTTTAGTAAAAGTCATGGACAGGTCACGGGCAGTAAACAAAAATTCATGGCCCATCACCTGTCCATGACTTTTACCATATATCGCTGACTAAAACTTGGAGGTAGTGGTTCCAGGGAGCAGCCTGGGGGGTGCTGCGGGTGCTGGAGGGGTGGTCCTGGGAGGTGCCGGGGGTGCTGGAGGGGGACCCCGGGGACACTGCGGGTACAGGCAGGGGCATGGCCTGGGGGGTGCCATGGGTGCTCGGTGGGGCACAGCCTAGGGGGGGCACTGCGGGTGCTCGGGGGGGCGCAGACTGGGGGCGCCACAAGTGCTGGGGGGGGGGGAGGGCGGGCTGGGGGGGCTGGGGCAGGTTCCCTACCCGGCTCCTGGGAAGCTCCGACCTCCAGCTCCTAGATCCACATGCTGGCTCCGCTCCGCCTCAAGGCCCAGTTCTGCAGCTCCCGTTGGCTGGGAACCGCAGCCAGTGGGAGCTGCGGGGGCAGTGCCTGCAGGCAGAGGCAGCACGCATTGCTGGGAGCTGAAGAATGGAGGTCCTGTCACCCTTCCGGGGAGCCTGCCCTAGGTAAGGACTGCCAGCACCCCAACCCCTAGCCCTGAGCCCCCCCCAACTCCTGCTGCTGGGGGGGCAGCAGGGGGACCCCAAGACTGCCCCAGCAGCAGCCAGTGTAACTAACCCAGGGGCTGCCCAAGCTGCTCAGGTGGCTCCCGGGCCAGCCACGTGGGCCACTGCAGAAGTCACAAAGGTCACAGAAAGCCACGGAATCTGTGACTTTCCGAGACAAACACAAAGCCTTACCCATGATGCACTGCGATCCATTCTGCCTTTCCACAACTCCTAGCTGCAGAAGGTGGTGAGTAGCATGGTGGGATAGCTACCCACAGTGCACTGCTCTCTCTGTTGATGCTAGAACATCAACCGTGGACACGCTCCTCTGCCGACAGAAGGAGTGTTGAGTGAATATGCAGAGCATGTATTTATACTGGGTTTTCATCGTCAGCATAACTTGCATCAACAAAACTCTGTAGTGTAGACAAGGCCTAAAAATCATGGACTGAACAGAGACACTGGATTTATGGCTGATAAAAACAATCTGTCACCCACTAACCCCCCTTTTTGTCCTATGACTGCAGAGGTGTTAACAGGCCCTCTACCTTGAATGGTCCCTTAGAATACGTGCTAACTAATTATGCTAAACAATCTGTTCTACTACCTTTCCCGGACCTGAAGAAGACCTCTATGTGCCTCAAGAGCATCTCTCTCTCTCCAACAGAAGTCGGTCCAATAAAAGATATTACCTCTCCCATCTGGTGTCTCCAACTTCTGTACACAAATGGAGCAGGTTTTTCTCCTGCAGTCTCAAAGCCCCCACCAGAGGGCAGTACATGCACAGCATTGTCATGTCCCATGGCAGTGAGCCTTTTGTCTCTGTCCCGGCAGGTGACATTAGCCTGTGCCTTGCAAGGGGCACTGACTAAAAGGTGAGTGGGGTCTAGCAGGTACAGCTGGGAGTCAGGACTCCTGGCTTCTATCCCTAGCACTGGGAGGGGAGTGGTGTCTAGTGGTTAGGCATGGGGGGGGGGGGCTGGGAGTCAGGACCCCTGGGTTGTTCCCTGGTGTGGATCTGTGCCGGTCTCTCTGACAGTGACATGGGAATGTCATGCATACTCCCTGTGGGATGCTGCAGTGTGGGAGGGAGTGTTCTGGTGCCCCCCTGTCCCTCTGGAGGGATAGACCCAGACCTCACAGTGACCCTCAATGGCGGGCTCCCTAACGCCGGGGGTGGCCCCTCCCCTCATATCATTTGACGTCTCCCTCTGGAACTTGGTGGCTGCATCAAGGAGGGGGAGAGGGGTGGTGTCCATACCCCATCCTGCCAGGCATGGGCAGGATGCAAGGGCAATTGTGTGGCCATTAATCACCATGGATCCTAGCCCAGTGGGCAGAGAAACCCCTTTGTGTGGGTCCCCTCACTCTCTTGTTAGAGGGGACAGAGGGGCACAGGCCTAGGAGGGGACAGACCCTGCCAGCCCACCCCAACCCCAGCCATGGGGAAGGAGACCCTGTAAACATTTAACCCTGTAATCACTCCCCCATGGGTCAGCAGCTTCCAGCTCAGAGTCAAGCCCTCCCCCACTTCAACCCATTGGGGGTGTATGGAGACCCCCACATCTGAGTCCATCTGCCTGTGTCTGCTTCTTCCTGTCTGTTCTTACACATGCCCACTGTCCACAGCTCAGCCCACTGCCCTAAAGCTCTCAGCCAGAGGGGTCCCTCTATAGACAGCCCCTGCACACCACCCCAGAGGCAGCTGCATCTCAGCACTGAGCAAGGAGTCCCAGTATAAACAGCCCTCCCCCCCCCCGCATGCCCCATCCGAGAAATGTCTGCATCTCAGTGCCAGGAGAGGGGTTACACTATAAGTAGTCCCCACACCCCATCCCAGAGGTGCCTGCATTTCAGCACTGGGAGAGGGGTTGCTGTATAAACAGCCCCCCTGTCATCCCAGCCTTGGCCTCCCCTATCCCAGCTTTGCTGGTGCCCCTCAGTCTCAACCAGCAGCCTCCTGCTATCCCAGCCATGGGCGCTCTGTCCCCCCCCCCCACCACTGCTCCTCATTCACTGTAACTCAATATTGGACCCAAAGCCACAGGAACCTTTCAAGTCTAGCAGGGTCATGGTACAGGTGCAATCACTCATTCACTCCAAAAGTGCCAGATCAGCAGCTCCCAGCCCCCCTGCTGTAACCCACTAGACCCCCCCATGCCCCTCCCAGAGCTGGGAACAGAACCCAGGAGTCCTGGCTTCCAGCCCCCGAGCTGTAACCCACTAGACCCCTCCCAAACCTGGGAATAGAACATGACCTTGAAATGTTCTTTGAGATCTCAATTATGTGGTGAGTGGAGCCATGGGGGCAGGGGACGGCAGGGCAGTCTTGGGGCATCAGGGGAAGGGATGGGATGGGGTGAGGCCAGAATGAGAGCCCCCTCTGTGGCACAGAGAGCCTAAGAAAGGGCAGGGACTGGCATGAAGGGGTGTCTCTGTCAAGGCTGTGAGGCACAGAGACACCTTGTGGTCTGCCCGACTGCCCAGTTCTGGCCTGCACTTCCCAGTCTGGACACAAGAGGGCACAGGCTTCTCCCCCTTCCTCCCAACAGGTAGAACCAGTGTCTGCCCCAGCTCCATGGAGTGGGGCAGGTGGTGACCTGAGCCCCTAGAGGAGGGGAAAACGAAATTCTTGAAACCTTGATTCTTCCCAATAGCTGCTCAGAGCAAATCCCCTGCTGGGCTGCCTTCATCAGGGGAACACGGAGCGAATGGCTGAGAACAGAATAGAACCCAGAAGTCCAGGCTCTCACCCCCACTCACTGCCATGGCATGAGGCGGGAGGCCAAGTTGCAGAAAACAGTCTTCTGCCCTGCAGCCTCACAGGCATGGAGATCCCTGGGGACGCCACTTCAGCATCGCTTGTGCTGGGCACGGTGGGAAGAGCTCGTTTGTCCCATCTGGGGGTGCAGGGAGAAAGGGGAGCTGCCAGTGGGATGCCCAGCCAGCACGCCATGAGCCCACATGCATGGCACAGCTGGGCAGACTGCAGTGGGGCTGGGAAAGCAGGGGGTAGAAGGCAGTATGTGTGGGTGCTGCATGTGTCCTGCCTGGAGACCGGGACAGCTACTTCTGGGGAGCCAGGCTGGCATGGGCGGCTGGGGATCGGTGCCAAAGCTCATGGGCCGCGTGCAGAGGAAGGTCACACAGTCTGTACGTGAGCAGATAACCCCAACCCCTGGGATGCCCAGGAATCACCCCCCAGGGCCCCAGACCTTGTCTGCTGCTGGCCTGGAGGGGCACCGCTTAACTCTCAGTTGGGTGGATGAAACCAGCCACATGGGAGGGCGCTCGGCTCCCCCTGAGCACGGCAACGCGGCCAGAGGGAGGGCTTGCTGGCTGCTGGCCCCTTTGCTGATCTGCTGAGTGACGGGAACAGCCTTCACTCAAACCATAATCGAGAGCGTCTGCTGGGGAGACACCGCTTGGACCCTGGAGGAGGGGATCCAGGGCCTTTTGCCTCCAAGGGCACCAGCTCTGATCTGGCTCTGGGGTGGGGAATTTGCTCCAGGCCCTTTCCCCTGGGGGGGGGGTGCTAACTCCAGCCCAGCCCCCCCCCCCAGGGGGGGGGGGCTGGTTCAGGGTGGGCGAGGAATGGGATCCAGGCCCTCTCCACTCTAGGTAGCCCTTGCCCCAGTTCAGCCCCTGGGCAGGAGGACTGGCTGAGATGGCCCCAGCCCCCATGGGGCTGACTGCGGCAGGAGCCCCTCCCCAAGCACCAGTTCCCACATGCGCCTTCCCAAGATGAGTCACTGTCTGCTCCCAGCTTCTGCTGCAGAACAAGTAGCTATTTATACTGGCCTCCTCTCTGAGGCTGCTGTGCAACATCCCCCGCCCCCAGACTCCAGCACAGGGGGGGAAGGGGCCTGGGAACCAGGACCCCTGAGTCCAGTGTGGTCTAGGAGTTGGAGCAGAGGGGTTGGGAGCCAGGACTCCTGGGTTCTATCCTGGGGGAAGGGGAGTGGGATCTAGAGGTTAGAGCAGTGGGGATGGGATGGAATGGAATGGGACCCAGGACTCCTGGATTCTATCCTGGGGGGAAGGGGAGTGGGATCTAGAGGTTAGAGCAGTGGGGATGGAACGGGAGCCAGGACTCCTGGGTTCTATTTGCTATCCTGCCATGTGAACATAGATAAGTCCATTCCCCTCTCTGTGCTTCAGTTTCCCCCGTGGGGTGAGTGAGTGTGCGGGGCTATATGTGACCCTCAAGAGGCTGATCCCAGAATACTAGCTCACTCTGCTTGGACCCCCAACCTCCTAACATATCCACCCCTGTATGGCAGACTCAGCCCAGCCCCAGGGATCCTGCAGAGACACCCCCCCACACACACACGATGTGTGTGGTGATTCTGCCGGATTTCGGCCCAGCTTGCTGTCCTCCTGGGCACAAATAATTGGCCCCCCTCAATCTGACCAGGGTGTGGAGGCCCAGACCCCTGGAGAGGTCCCTGCGGGGCAGGGGGTGCCAAGTTTGCCTGCCAGGATACGGGGTGGATTTACCCCTTGTCCCCTCAGGGAGCTGGCCCCTCACTCCCCCTTCCAGACACACACCCCATTGTCCTCGGCCCCAGCTCCGGTATCAATTCCCAGCTGCCCCCCCACAGCAGGAGTTTCCAACCACAATGACGGCTTTGTGGACCAGGCGGTAATGTGAGACACCCCACTGCCCCCGCCTGGCACCATCCCCGGGTACCCTTCCCCCATGCTGCAGGAGCAGCCCTGTAAGGTGCACGACAGGGGGTGAGGGTGCACGGGGTGTGTGCATGTGCGTGTGCATGAGGATGGGTGGTGTGATTGCACGCATGCAGGAGCAAATGGGCTGTTGTGTGAGTGCATACATGACAGAGTGTGTGTGTTGAAGTGTGTATGACAGACTGTGTGTGCAGGCCCCAGTGTGTGTTTGGGATGGTGACAGAATGTGTGACGCTTGCTGTGCACTGACGTGCATGTGGTGATGGTGATGATGGCTGTGCTGAGGATGTGACTCTGTGTGTGTGTGTGTGTGTGTGTGTATATGCACTGTTCTGTCCTCCACCAAGCTGGTTGTGTGTAGGGAGGGAAAGAGGTCTGTGTGTGCTCCTCTCCCCTCTTACTGAATTCCAGCTACAGTGCAATGCGGAGCAGGGAGTGTGCACGACAGAGGGGTGTGCATGTGGGTGTGTAGGCAGCTGTTCTGGTATGTGCGTAGGTCTGTGTGTAATGGTGAGTAGGTGTGCAAGTGTGTGCAGTGTGCATGTGTAGCTCTGTGACATGTATGTGTGTAGTTGTGTATGTCTATGTGCCGTGTGTGTAGTGATGTGTTTGTAGCTGTGTGCTGTGTGTGCAGTGTGGGGTGTTGCAGTGTGTGTAGCTGGTGCAGTGTATGGTTAGCGAGGGGTGTAGGGGTGTGCAGTCTGAGTGTAGTGGTGTGTAGCAGTGTGAAGTATGTGGGTGTAGCAGTGTGCAGCATGTGTTCAAGTGTGGGTGTGTAGCCATGTGTGTAACTGTGCAGTATGTGTGTGTAGCTATGTGCAGTGTGTGTGCAGCTGTGTACACAGTGTGTGTGTAGTTGTATGCAGTGTGTAGCTGGGTGTGTGTAGCAGTGTGCAGCTGTGTACAGTGTGTGTGTAACTATATGTAGGAGTGTGCAGTATGTGTATAGCAGGGTGTATCTCTCTGTGTGTAGAGGGGTGTGTGTAGCTGTATGTATGTGTTGCAGTGTACAATGTGTGTGTAGCAATGTGCAGTGTGTGGTCTGTGTGTAGCTGTGTGCATAGCTGTATGTAGCAGTGTGCAGCTGTGTGCACTATGCAGGTATGTGTAGCTGTATGTATCAGTATGCAGTGTGTGTGTGTAGCAATGTGTGAAGCAGTACGCAGTGTGTGTGTGTAGCTGCATGGGTGTGTGTAGCAGTATGTAACAGTGTGTGTGTAGTTCTGTGTGCACTGAGCAGTGTGTGTAGCTCTCTGTGTGTATAGCTGTGTGCACTGAGCAGTGTGTGTGTAGCTGTGTGAACCATGCAGTGTGTGTTGCTCTGTGTGTGTGCACAGTGCAGTGTGTGTGTAGCTGTGTGCACTGAACAGTGTGTGAGTGTAGCTCTCTGTGTGTGTAGCTGTGTGCACCGTCCGGTGTGTGTGTAGCAGTGTGTGTAGCTGTGTGCACTGAGCAGTGTGTGTAGCAGTGTGTGTAGCTGTGTGCACTGAGCAGTGTGTGTAGCAGTGTGTGTGTGTAGCAGTGTGTGTAGCTGTGTGCACAGTGCAGTGTGTGTAGCAGTGTGTGTGTAGCTCTGTGTGCAAGGCACGCGTGCTGCGTGCGGGGCTCGGTGCGGGGAGGACGCGGCCACCTGACCCCACAAAGGACGCGGCTCCGGCTCCCTCCCTCGCTCGCGTTTCCAATTTCCCCGGCTCCGCTGCCCACACGCAGCCGGCAACATGGCGATGGGGCGCTCCCCGGCCGGCCGCTAGCGCGGGGACCCGGCTCCGCTCCGCTCCGGCCGGCCCGGAGAGCCATGCTGCCGAGGCGAGCCCGGGACACGTCCCCGCCCCTCGCCGCCTGCGCTCGCCCGGCCCGGTGATGGACTGAGACCCGCCGGCTTCCCGCACTCCCAGCACGGGGTGAGTATGGGGCCCCGGCCGGGGGATTTCGCCCGTCCCCCCAGCAAGGCACCGTGTGGCTTTCAGCCCGGGCTGGGGGTTCCTTCTCCCCCCCCCCGCTTGCATTGCCTGGGGGCCTGCTTTGAACCCCACTAACAGCACTGCTGGTTTTAATAATCTCTTCCAGACCCCCCAGCCCCTGCCTGGCTGATTGGGGCTATTTTGTGCGGTGTGATGTGATGTTTCCGTGGGGGTTCACTGTGCTGGGGGAACGCAGTGAAATGCTGGGGAGTTCCCATCCCTTGGCACCCAGGCACGAAATGTGGCAGGGGTGAACGGCCATGCCCGGGGCGAGATACTTATCCAGCCCCCGCGCTGTGTGTGTGCAAATGAGAGGCTCCCGGGCATCTGCGTATGCCAGTCTTGGTGCACCATACAGCTGATCTCTGCCCCCATCCATCTCGCCACCCAAACTAACCTCCCGCTGGAAACAACAGTGGCACCCATGGGAGAGGGAAAGACGGGAGAGGGATTCCGACTGGCTGAGCAGCCGCAGCCTCTCGGGAGCAGAGATGCTCAGGACCTTTGAAAATTAGGCCTGTCAATTGCCAGACATACTCCCATTCCCCTCTCATATCTATCACCATGCCCCCCCCCATATCTATCTCTCTATAGCCGTACCCCCCCCCCCAGTGTCCTCAGGAAGGGCCCTGAGGGTGGGATTGTGCCCAGTGTTTACTGGCAGGATAGACCCCCTCCGAGAAGGGGCATTAGGAATAAACGGAGAAACAAGGACACCGTGAGTTAAATCAAGACGGCATGTGCTTCAGAGGCATGCACGCATCTGCGTAGGAGTGTCTCCATACCTGTATACATGTATGTGCATCTGTCTGTTGTGTTTGTGTGTGAACCTGTGTATGTTTGTCCCCAGGTGCGTGCATGCCTGTTCTGTGTGTATGTGTCTGTGAATGTACACACACACACGGCTGGAGGTTATTTCCATTGTTGGCCTGTTCAGGTTAAGGAGCAAATCAACCCCCAAATAATGTGGCGTGCCAGCAACGCCTGACCCAGCCGAGGGGTGGGGGTTGCTGATCTGGAGACAGGCAGCACCGGGACACGGCAGAGCATGGCAGCATCCTGCCTACAAATGCTCCTACATACCGAGGGGATGGCGACATTAGTAGATGTACAGCGATTTTAGATGGGGCTAGATAGCTCGATAGCTAGACAGATAAAGCAGGATTAGGGTTGGCAGTTAGATGGCTAGATAGATGGGTACATGTGAAGAGAGAGCGCAAAGGATTAGGGCCTGTATCTCTCCATGAGCCCAAATCCCTCTTGCGCTCTCTCATCTATCTAATCTCTGTAGCTGTGCACATAGGCGAGCGGTGCACAGACACACACACAGAGCATGGTTCTGTGTTTCAGTCGTCCCCATTAATAGCCCGGTGGAAGGTGCACAGGGTTGTGTGGGTGTGTAGATTATATTAACACATATAGAGGTGTGTGTGTGTGGGGGGGTGTTTATATACACATTATCCAGCTGTCTGTCTCCAAACACTCCCCTCCATCCATCCATCACAGACCTTATGGGGGAGGGAGGGACAGGTGGTCTCCCTGCTCGGGGTGGGGCTCAGTGCCATTCCTGCCCCATGGAGGGTGGGTTAGGGACATGGCTAGAATGCCCTACGCTGCGGCTATTCTCTGCTCCCAGGGTCCAGAGGTGCCAAGTGTAGTCTGGAGTAGCCCCCAGGCTGTCCTTACTAACGCTGCTGCCTGTGCATGAGCCGAGTCAGTATGAATCAGCCTTACAGCCTCTGGAACTCACTGCCACAGGAGGCTGGCGATCGGAGCTGGAAAAGGGGCAGGTGCTGAATTATTCTAGAATCTACAACAACATCTGCCGGGCTGCTGCACTCCCTTATTCAGTAACGGTTACTCCAGGCCCTCACCCCGGGATGCCAGAAGATTTACCCCCGGCCAGCGGGATGAGTTCTGTGAGCAAGGGGGCAGGGGCACCTTGTGGGCAGGGCACAGAGGGCATTGGGGGAACCAGGGCCACTGAGACACTTCAGGGAATGGGGAGCCGGACAGTGCAGGGTTGGCTGCACTGCTTTGTTATTGCAGGGTCTCTTGGGGGTGCTGGGGCTGCACAGATGGATTTGTTACTGGGGGGGGGGGGCTGGGACTCTCTGTTCAGCACTTCCTACCCCCTTAGGTCTGTTTCTCCATTTACTGAGTCACACGGGCATCCACACTGACAAACCAGGGAGGAGAACTAATCTTGGTAGCAATGAACAAGCTTTCATTCCCTGGCGGGGGGGGGGGGGGGGGGGGGGCTTGTTGAGCATCAGGGCTCTTGAGTTCTGTCCCTGGCCTGGGACAGGCTGTGCAGCATACGCCGTTGCTCATCACCAGCCCCTTGTCCACAGCCCAGCACCGACCCATTTGTCCTATTGATTGGGGCTGCCATCAATAGCTGTGCGCCTGACATGTCCTCGGTGTCTGGGCTGGGCCAGAATGCTAGTTAAGGGAGACTGTGTGGGACAGGAGAAGGTTGCACAGTGGGTGTGTGTGTGTGTGTGTGTGTGTGTGTGTGTGTGTGTGTGTGTGACACCACCATCCTCTGCCTGCTCCTGCTCCCCCTTACAGCTGCCCCCGGGATCTCTCTCAACTCTGTTCATTCAAAGGAGCATTTTGAGATGAGAAGAATCTTTGTGCAGTGAAGTTATGTGTGGAATGGACTCAGGGCCTTTCCCTCTAGGGGACACGGGCTCCAATCCAGCCCCAGGACAGGGAGACGGGCTGGCTCACTGGGAGGGGTAATGGGGCCTTTCCCCTGTAGGGTTCGGTATAACCCTTCCTTTACCTGAGAAACTGCACAAGGTCCCTTCAGGAAGAGCTAGGATCAGAACGCAGCTCTCTACTATGAGACACCCACATCTCATCCACTTTGCCACAGTGCCTCCCACACTGGACATGCCAAATCTATGCAGGGCTGCCCGGGGGGGGGGGGGGAAGTGGGGCAATTTGCCTCAGGGGCCCCCATGAGAGTTTTTCAGGGCTCCTGGAGTGGGGTCCTTCACTCGCTCTGGGGGCCCTGGAAAACTCTCGTGGGGCCCAGGCCCCCAGAGCTTCTTCCACTCCGGATCTTTGGCGGCAATTCGGGGGCGGGGGCCCCCCACTGCCGAAAACCCCAGGCCCCCTGAATCCTCTGGGCGGCCCTGAATCTATGTGCTTGGCTATATACAGCTGCCATTCTAACAGCACTCTGTTCCCTGAGCCAGGAATGGGAGCAAGCCCCTACCCAGGGGTCACAACTGAGTATGCATGGCTGGAGGGATAGCTCAGTGGGTTGAGCATTGGCCTGTTAAACCAGGGTTGTGAGTTCAATCCTTGAGAGGGACATTTAGGGATCTGGGGCAAAAATCTGTCTGGGGATTGGTACTGCTTTGAGGAGGGGGTTAGACTAGATGACCTCGTGAGGTCCCTTCCAACCATGATATTCTATGATCCTGGCTTCTCCAAACCTGCAAGGGCTAGACTTTGCAACCAAAATATTCTATACAGACAGATGGGTATGTACATAGCCATCATCCCTCAAGCCAGCCAGCCAAGGGAGGCACCTGCACCTTAAACCCTTATAGAGACTGGATCTGTTCTGGTGCGCCAGACATGATCCAAAATTGTGCATTGAAAGTGTTTAAGGAAAATGCCTGGCTGAGCAAATGGGACATTTTTGATTGGTAGAAATTTGACAAACATTTTCAAAACAAAATAACTACAAATGGTGGCTTCATTTCAGTTCTTGACAGACAGACCAAAAAAAGTAATTTTTAATGTTGGTTCTCTTTTGGGGGCCTTTCCCCCATTCTTTCTTTATCCCCCCACCCCCTATTTCCAGTGGGGGAAAGAGAAGGGTTTAAAAAAAAAAAAAGGAGAGAAAAATAAAAATCAATGCCATTTTTGTTTGCCCCCCCCCAAAAAAAGTTTGCTTCCTTTCAAAGTGACCAATGTAATGTGTTTCCATTTCCCCCCAATCAAAAACAATAAAAAACTTCAAATTTCATTATATAAAAAAAGCGTGAAAATTCCCAGTGCTGATTGGAGCAGCCCCTCTCCAGGGCCAGGACATGCCCAGGAGGAGGCCAGCCCAGCCTGGCAGGGGTTAAAAGTCCTTCCCATCCATATGGGGATCTGAGTTTGGGAGATGTTCTCCTGCGCTCGGCACTCGCTCAGCATCGGGGCCAAGAGCCACCTGGGCTGTGGGGACTGAACTGCCCCATGAACCCTTGAGGCAGCCCCTCCCCGGACTGGGAGGAGTCTGGCTGGAGCACAGGGTGGGATACTGCACCCAAGACTGGCCAGATGGAGCATGGGGAGGCTGCGTGTGGCTCAAGGTTCTTTCCACAGCCCCCACATCTGCTCATCCATCTGGTCAGCGCTTGGGGTTTCCAGATCCCTCTTTTGCGAGGGTGCTGCCTGGGGCTCCCTGGATCCCTCCTCAGGGAGGGCACTGCGTGTGGGGGCCTCTACTCAGCACCCTCCTTCAGCTGACACCTACGACTCACCCCTCCCTGCCCCCACCATCCCGCTGTGTCTGTGGGTGGGGTCTTTGAAAGGCCCCACCCCCTCTACTTTGCACCAGGCCCCCTGCCAGCTGAAGTCCAGTGGGCCTGGCTGGATGCAGTGCTGGGACAATGGTCTCTCTTGCACCAGTTCCAGTGGCTGACCTGCGCAGAAAGTAGAGTTGCCAATTTTGGTTGGACATTTTCCTGGAGGTTTCCTCACATGACTTAATCTTTAACTCCTGGAGGCTCCAGGACTATCCTGGAGGGTTGGCAACCCTAGCAGAAACCCATCCACAATTGGTGTGGAAGCGATTCCCTAACTGAGGTCCCAGTGGTTCGGTGCAGTGCCAGGTGCATGGCCCAGGCTGTGCGCTCCAGCCGTAGCAGATAGGCAAGGGCAGGTCCACTGCAAATACAGATATTAGCTCGTGGGAGACTCAGATGTGTGGCTACAGAGATCTGGGAGGGGACCCCGAACAGGCTGGGCCTGGGGACAGCTCCCATCAGCCAGGTGGGACTCAGCCCAGGGTATTATTGTAGCACCTGTCAAAGTTAGAATCAGGACTCACAATTTTGTCAAGACCACTCTGTTTATTAGCACAGCGCTCTGCTAATACATTCAGATAATGTGAGCCCCCATGCAAGATTCAAACAGTCTTATTTATACAGATAAAAGGGTGCAAACTAAGCAAAGGGACAGAGAGAGCAAAATTGTAAAATTTGCCTGGGACACAATATGCATATCCTGCTTCCTTATTAACTCTTATCAATCTAAGGCAAATGCTTCACCAATTGCCCTTAAATGGAGCAATTCATTAACAGTTAACGTCTGCTTTCCTGATACCTGGATTGCAGCATTTCTCATTTCTACTTAAAGGTACATACAGCATTCTTTAATTCATTCTATTTCTTTAATATAATTCATTTCACTTTCACACACCCCAAGACCCAAGGCTGGGGCCCCCTCAAGGCAGCTGCTGCACACACTTACCTCACAACAGAGATGGGGGACCCTGATCATGCCAGGTGCCACACAGACACCCCACTCCCAACAACTGAGGTCAGGGCCCCTGTAATGCCAGGCTCTGCACAAACTCCAATAGAGATGGGGTGCCCCCACCCCATCATGATAGGCACGGCACACGCAGTGGGAGACAAACCCTGCACAGAACAGCTCATAGTCTCAATGGAGAAAGGGCAGGAGGGGAAACTGAGGCACAGAGAGACAAAGGAACGTGCCCAACCTCTTACAGTAGGTCAGTGGCAGAGCAGAGAATAGAACCCAGGATTCCTGGCCCCCAGCCCCCTGCTCTAGCCCCCTAGACCCCACCACTCTCTCAGAGGTGGGAGTAGAACCCAGGAGTCCTGGCTCCCAGCCCAGTGCCGTGCCCACTGGAACATGCTGCTCCTGACACCCATGCAAACCAGTAGCTAGATCAACACCTGTGCTGGGAGAGGTCTGCATAGGCCCCAGGGACTGAGTCCCCACTTGCCCACTAGAGGGTCCCCTCTGGGGCAGGTGAATCCCATGGGGGAGAAGATATTGTGGGGGGCTCTCCCTGAAAACATCCCTGTGGGGCCAGGTGGGAGAGGTCTGTGTGCAGAGGGGCCGATCCCTGCACACGCCCCTGCTCTGGGATCGCATTGATCCAACCCACCTCCTCCAAGTAGCCCTGTCCTTGGGGATGTGACCGTGCAAGCCAAGGACTTTTCCATAGCCTTTGCCAGGCTATACTCAGGTATCTGGAGATCTGCGTGCCCTTGAGCAGTGTCACAGCCTGGCACGGCTCCCTGACGTGACCGCATATAAATATGCCCTCAGCAGCCCAGCCACATCCTGCTGGGGGGGGCCCCAACCCCGGGATCCCGATCCAGAACACACAGAGAGATTCTGATCCCAGCACCATCACAGGAGCCTGGGGTAGGTTTTGCTCCACTATGGTCACACCAGGAGGTATTCAGCCTGAACTGGGAGCCAGGACTCCTGGGTTCTATCCTAGCTCTGGGAGGGGAGTCTCGTGGCTAGAGCGGGGGACAGATTTCCTAGGTTCTGTTACCAACTTTGGAGGGAGTGGGGTCTAGTTGGTTAAAGCAGAGGAGCTGGGAGCCAGGACTCCTGGGTTCTATTCCCTGCTCTCGTGCTATGGCAGGTTTGTAGTTGCAGGAGCTGTTCAGAGGGATCTGAATTGAGGTCACCTACGCAGTGTCCCAGCTTTGCTAATACCTGTAATTCTAGCCGTTGTCTGAGCTGACAGAGGAAAGGCTGCACCACAGTAAATCTCTCTCTTGCTGCTCCAGGGCGGCAGAAACCAAACCCGGCAGCCTCATTGTGTTTCTATCTAAAAGGCTGTTCCCCTCCTGCACATCACCTGAGCGGGTGGAATCAGGAGTGAGGCACATTCAGCCCTGCTGAACTGAGCGATCTGAGGGGAATGGGAGCCGGGGGGTAGAGGTTACAGCCAGGGGGCTGGGAGCCCTTCTGGAGCTGGGAATCCAACCAGGAACCCTGGCTCCCAGAACCTCAGCCCCTGCTCGAACCACTACATCCCCCTCTCCTGCAAGAGCCAGGGATAGAACCCAGAGTCTTTAGTCCCCTTTCCCCTCCCAGAGTTAGGGCCAGCCCCCCAGCTCCCGCTGCCCTTTGTGCGGTTCTGTAGCTCCCTTCTCACTTCCCACGCTTTGCCCCAGGCCCTGGGCTGAGGCACTAATCAACCAACTGGCCCACTCTCTGCCGAATGAGCAGGGACTTTAACAGCAGAGCCAGCTGGCTCTGCAGAGCCTGTGCGCGCCCTGTGGGACTGGCCCGGGAACTGGTTCAGCTGGTATCAGCGACTCATCCACCTGCTCTTCGTGCCCCTGGGCAATTAGAAATGGGAATGGATTTATTGACAGCTGGCAGCCGTGGCGGGCAGCTCACCCCATAGGGACACAGGGCCGACTGACTGGCGGGGGAAGCTGGGCAGCACCACTCACGTCTGGCCTGGATTATGTGAGTGGCATGGCTGGGGCACTGGCAGCCCTGTGCCGGTGGAGACGCATTGGGCTCCCACTCCGCTACCCCAGCACTGCGCTGGGATGGACCCGTGAGCCAGGGAGTTTGAAGGGATTGAATGTGCATCAGAGAAATGGGGGAGGCAGCGTTGGCAAATCTAAGTGTTCTTCTTGTGGTCTCTGCATAGGAGTGGGCTCCCCTCTGGAGAGGAAGGGGTGAGGCACTGTCAGAGTGTAATGTGTTTATTTACACTCTGTAAGCCAGTCCTGGGACAGATATGGTCTCAACCTACACACGGGCAATGCCCTTGCCTGTCAGGGATCTCAGCTCAACCCCAAGTCTTGGGCCCCGGGGAACAACTCTGTCCCTAGAATTGACCATAAGGAGGGAGAGTTGGACAGGGAGCAAGCTCCCCTGTTTGCAACAACTCCCCCCAAAAACGAGGTGCATCACAAACCAAACAACGATGCAGCATTCTTCCAAGGAAGAACATCACTCATATCCTTGGGAAAAGAGCTGGAAGGCCATGGGTAAGAGCACCACCTGGTGACTCCCACCACAACGTTATCAGCAAAAAGTAATCCCCCATGCCCTGTAGCTTCCTTTGGATACAGGACTCTCCTTCGCTTCCTGTTCTAAATCATCACAGGGCAGTGGTGCGCAGCTGTTCACAGGGACAGATCATCCGTTGGAGTAAATTGTTCTGGCTCCATTGATTTCAACCAAGCTATGACAGTTTACACCAATTGAGGATCTTGCTTGTAGAGTCTAATGCCAAAAGGGCCTGGTCTGATCTTCCAGTCTGACCTCCTGGCCAGACCATCCAGGGCAGCCCCCAAGGATTCCTACATCCCTTCCATCACTTCTGTCTGTGCTGGAGCAGAGCCTAGAGACGCACCCCTGGTCTGGATTGAAAAGCTCTAGGTGATGGACAATTTGGACATTAAACAGTCTTGCACCCCAGAGGCAGCTAAATCTCAGCACCGGGTGAGGGATCCATGTATAAATAGCCCCTGCCCCCCACCCCAGAGGCAGCTGCATCTCAGCACTGAGCAGGGCCGGCTCCAGGCACCAGCTCAGCAAGCAGGTGCTTGGGGCGGCCAAGGGGAAGGGGTGGGACGTCGGGCTCTTCGGCAGTGGGTCCCTCGGTCCCTCTCGGAGGGAAGGACCTGCAGCCAAATTGCCACCAAAGAAGCTGCCGCCAATCATGATTGCAGCTCCCCCCCCCCCCCGCCCCACTTAGGGCAGCAAAAACCCTGGAACCGGCCCTGGCACTGAATGAAGGATCCCTGTATAAAAAAAAAAACCCTCACCCCACCTGAGAAATGGGCACATCTCAATGCTGGGTAAGGGGTCTCTGTATGAACACAGTTTATATGTTCATTAAAGGCTGTGGGTTTTCTGAATGCAAGGCCGGGTATAAATAAGTTATTCATGCAGTAATTGGCACATCAATTCTCTGGAACGTCTCCACTGTTCCAGGATTTATTAAAAAGCAATAAAGGATATAATGGATGCCAATCAGCCTGGTTTTATAGAACACACTTCTTGTCAAACAAACCTGGTATTGTTTTTAGATGAGATTGCAAGTCTGGTTGATACAGGTGTTGACACAGTAGGGTTAAGTAAGACATTTGGCTTAATCCCATGTGACATTCTGATTGAACTTATTAGCTCTGAAATGGCAAAACACTTCTTTAATGCAGGGGTGAAGTTGCCCGCTGATAGCTCGGGTCCTTCTAGAACATCGGGTTCAGCAGCAAACATCTGAAAACCAGGAAATTCCAAGTTAAGGTAAATGCCCACTCAGCCTTAACTCTGCCCCCTGGAGCTGGGAGTAGCCATTGGGAATTATCTGCATGCACTCCAGCTGCCGTCATTGTGTTAGGTGTTGCCGTACTGTAGGGGGGAAGGAATGAGTTGGAGCGTCTGGGAAGAGCTCTGATATGAGGAGATCTGGGTGTGAGTCCCCCCCCACGTGCGTTCTCAAAGGGGAGAGGTTCCAGTCTGCATCGTTACAATACAGAATTGTATAGGTTGTGTCGGTAGCAGGGCACAGGGGGGCGAGTGGGATCGAAGCGTGGTCTGTGGATTTAATGAAGGGTAGGGATAGTACAGGGTTTGGTGGTATCCTGTGTGCAGCTGTGACGGGTTCTAAGAGGGTGTGGAGTGGCTGGTAGAGTTTGCAGATGTGGTACTCTGTCGGGGGAGTAGCACAGGACAAGTGCAGGTAATACCTGTGCCTCACAGTGAAAAGGCAGAGTGTGAGGGTGTGTGTTATGGGGCATTGCTCAAAGAGGGCACAGATAAGGCGGGGGGGGGGGGCGTTTACCTTAACTCTGTATTTCCTGGTTTTCACATGATTGAGTTTTGCTGAGCTCGATGTTCTGGATGGGCATGAGCTGTCGTCAGGCAATAACTCTGCGTTAAAGTGCTTTGCCGTTTAATTTCCTAGGTTTTTAAACAGAAGGAAATGGTTTTTGCTAGGAGCAAGTGGTCATCAGACAACTGTAGCTGTCACCTAGGTTTGCAGCTGATCTGCTCCTGTGGCTAGGTAACAATTAAGAGACCTAGCTTTTCTATAGTGCTTTTCATCAGTGGATCTTTACATCATTATTCCCACCTCACAGGTGGGAAACCGAGGCACAGAGGTGAAGTGACTTGCCCAAGGTCACTCAGCAAGCCAGTGGCAGAGGTAGTGATAGTCCCAGATCAGCGGGCTTTCCCATAGGCTACACAGTCACCCTGTGATTCCTCAGCGCTCCTCCCCCGCCTGTACGTTATGGTCTAGTGCAGTCGGGCTACTGGTGGTGCTTGGAGATGTTTGCCATGTGTCACAGCTAACAGGGCTGCGGAGAGAAATCTCATCTCTGGGCTGTGCCCCCAAACCTTGGCAGTTTTGTTACACAGTGTTACCGACATTCCCCATGAACTGGGCTCATCTGCAGCTGCGCCAAATTTCCCATATACCGCCCTTGTCACAAACTGCACTGCGCCCAATTTCCTCCGGCCTCGGAGCTGGCACTGCCAGGGCTCAGCTGGTGCCTCAGGCCGAACAGGCTCCACAGCTGCTGGGGGCAGAGGTGGGAGCAGGGACTGGAGTGGCCACTCTGGTGCCTGGGATCAAGCTAGGGAGCAGGTAGGAACTGGGGTGATTGGGCCAGGAGCAGCTATCTCCAGTGAGAGACATGCACTGCTGGGACCTCCTGCCCAGCCTGGAGTCAGCTGCCCCTCCGCCCCATGTACCATCCCTCACTCCCCATGCCAAGTGCCCACTGGCATGGGGGCTGCATTGCACAATGGTGCCCTGTGTGAAAGCATTTGACCCCCCCAGTTGTCATGTGCCCTGCCCTGCCCCCCTGCTCCCACCTGTGCCTTCCCTCCTAGTGTGGCCAGGTGCCTGGTTTTCGACCAGAAAGTCCGGTCAAGAAGAGGATCTGCCAGTGTCCGGTCAAATCTACTGACCAAACACCAAAAGTCAGGTTACTGTGGCCAGGGCAGATGCCAGGTCATCACCTGCGCTAGCCCCTACTCAGCGAGGGCCACCTCCTACCTGCATGGGGCAGCTGCAGCTCCAAGCCTCGGCTCTGCAGGCGAGTCCTAGGGGGGGAGAGGGGAAAAGCAGCAAACAATGGGAGTAGGGGGAAAGGGCGGGACAGGGGCGGGTCCAGCACTCCTGCTGGAGTACCTGGTTTTTAAATATTACCAAGGTGGCAGCCCTACCTCTTCCTGGGGTCGGGAGCAGGCAGCCAGCAACCCCAGCCTAGTGCTCAGCCGAGTTTGCAGCCTGCTCAGTACAAGCGAGACTTAGCAGGAAGGTTGGTGACTACAGTAAGTTTAATCATGCGAGAGATGACTGGTGTCCCCCCTCTCAACCCTACAGCACTGGCCTCCCACCCACAATTCCCTTCTGCCCCATTAATCCATAGCATTGTAGAAGGCCTTTATATGTAGGAAGTTGCTCCTTGCTGGCTCCTGCCCTAATCTTCTGTGTATGCACATCCCAGGCAGCAGCTAACTGAGGGCCATAAACTCCCTTGGTTGTGTAGCCAGAGCATTAACTTCAGTCCCCCTCCCCCCGTAGATCCCAATTCACCTGGAGGGCAGGTAGAAGGCCTCAGACACCCCAAGAGGAGCAGGGTCCCCCAGATCCCAGAACATGTTGGGCAGGGTTCATATCCCTGCAGAGAGCTAGGGCTCCCCCAGATCTCAGCCCACCCACCTGCTTGCTGGGTGACCTCAGAGGTGACAGGCTCCCCCACACCTCAACTTCCTCTGTTACCCCTGACATTCTCCAACCCCTCCTGTCTTCTCCCTTCATCTCTCCCCATCTGAGCACCCAACCACTCTTCCCAACGCCCCCATTCCCATAATACTCATATTCCTTGCTGCAGACCCCAGCCCCTCTTCACCTTTGAGCACCTCCTCTTGCATCCCAGTACTGCTCCTCTGAGCAGTCACGTGTGCAATTTAATCTCTCTTCAGAAAGAGTTTCAGCATCTCCTGACTTCTCTGCTGTGTTCAGATTACAGTTCTCCACAACCAATCAATAAAAACATCGACGGAGGTAGATTTTCCCTTTCCACTTCCTTCTCAGATGTCTGCCCGGAGTGGCTCTCAAACTGAACCTATTAACATAATAAAATGCTATTGGGTTTCCCCTGGGGCGGGCTGTATCTCAGGAACCCCTGGCTCAAATAACCCCAGGGCTGGGTCACTAACCCTACCCTGTGCTCCCATGAAACGCAGCAAATTTCGAGACAATCCACGGAAGCAGGCGCGATTTTAGAGCACTTAAAAGAGGACTTCCCATGGCAGGGTTCCATGTACAGCTGTGCCACTGCAGCATGTCTGGTGAAGAGGGTCTGTGCTGACGGGAGAGCATCCTCCCACCGACACAGCTTCAGCCATTCGCGGTGGAGAAAAGCTCTCTTGCCAGCTTAGTGCTGTGCACATGAGCGCTTATGTTGGTGTAACTCATGTCTCTTGGGGGGATTATTCACACCCCTGAGTGATAAGTCGCTCTAACATAGGCTGTAGCGTACACATAGCATTAGTTAGAGTAGAGCTGGCATGCGCCATGAGACTAACAGAGCAGAGGGAGAGTGGAGGGAAGGGACTCTATAAATCCATCAGCCGCAGGGCAGACTCAGAGGTGGTAAGTGGCCCCATTCATCTCAATGAGCCGTTCTGAGCTGAAAGAGAATGCTGAATGGAGAGGAGCTGGCTTGGAGACCTGACCTGCTCCATACCTGTCAGTGGATGTTCCTGTCCCCCGGCCTGGAGAGCTTCTAATACCCTACACGTTCCCAGCACCTCACCAGTGTCAGCAGCATGTTCTCAGGACGTGCTCCAACCCTAGAATCGGAACCGTCGGGCTGGAAGGGACCTGTGAAGGGCAAGTCCAGCTCCCTGTGCTGAGGCAGGGCCAAGTAAACCTAAATGACCCCTGACAAGTGTTCATCCAAATTCTTAAAAACCTCCAATGGCAGAGATTCCACAGCCTGTTCCAGACCTTAACTGCCCTTAGAGTTAGCAAGTTTCCCCTAATAGCCAACCTAAATCTCCCTTGCTGCAGATGAAGCCCATTAAGTCTTATCCAACCTCCACTGGGCACTGGGAACAATTGATCACCAGCCACATATGCAAACCCCGAGGCCTCACCAGTGCCGAGTAGAGCAGGACAATTCCCTTATGTGTCTTGCATGTGATACTTTGTAACAGGGTTCACTCACCGCAAGAGCACCTCCTCCTGGCCAAGCATAGCAGAGCAGCTTCCATCCTGTATGCTACCCGCTGCTGATGGTCATTCCATTGCTGCAGTGTCCTCTCTTCACAACCCAGCCCTCCTCTAGGTTACTAGGTAGTCCCCCCCAGGGTATCGAAGTCTCACCAGACCAGCTGTCCAGCTGGTGCCTCCAAAAGTCCTGCATGTCTGCCCAGTGGCTGGTTGGGGAACCCAGGGCCCCCCTACACTAGAACTCTGTAACCAACAGCCAAGGTCTACAAAGACCCCCCTCCTTGATGCTGTTTCCCTGGACTACTCCCTAGCCTGCCTTCTCAGGCTTTCTTTCCCCACAACACCTCTGGGGTTGAGCCCTCTTCCAGGGCTTATTCTCCCCAGCCGGTTTCCTCCTCCCCACTACTCTGCTCTGCTCCCACACAGTGACTACAGACGCTCTCCCTGCAGCCTCCTGCTACTACAAATGTCCCCTCACTATGATCCCATCCCAGCAGGGCTTCAGCAGCAATTAGTGTTTATAATTCCCCAGGCCTCCCATCAGGTGCAACTGTGAAAGTTAATTGGCCCCTTCTGGGCACCTTAACCCCTTCTAGGCTGGTGTGGGGCAAACACCCTTCACACACTCCTATTAAGACACCTGAGTGAGATTAGCCTTTATGGCAGCTACATCTCATAGCTGACTCAAATTTAATTTGTGATCCACTATAACCCCCAGGATCCTTTCCATCAGCACTGCCACCTGGTCAGTTATTCCCCATTTCGTAGCCGTGCATTAGATTTTTCCTTCCAAAGTGCTGTACTTTGCATTTGTCCTTATTGAATTTCATCTTGTTGAATTCAGGCCAATTCTCCAGTTTGTCAAGATCATTGTGAATCCTGTCCTCCAAAGCGCTTGCAACCCCTCGCAGCATGGCATCATCTGCAGATTGTATAGTCAGACTCTCCATTCCATTATCCAAGTCATTAATGAACATATTGAATAGTACTGGACCTAGGACTGACCCCTGCAGGCCCCCACGAGCTACACCCTTGCAGTTTGACAATGAGCCATTGCTAACTACTCTGAGTGCAGTCCTTCAACCAGTTGTGCACCCGCCTTATACTAATTTCATCTAGACCATCTTTCCCTAGTTTGCATATGAGAATGTCATGTGGGATTTTGTCAAATGCCTTACTAAAATCAAGATATGTCTACTGCTTCCCCCCATCCACTGGGCCTTTAACCAGTCAAAGAATGAAATTAGGTTGGTTTGGCATGATTTGTTCTTGACAAATCCATGCTGGCTATTCCTTAAAACTCTGTTACCCTCTGGGTGCTTACAAATTGATTGTTTAATAATCTCTTCCAGTATCTTTCCAGCTATCAACGTTAGGCTGACGGGTCTATAATTCCCTGTGTCCTCTTCATTCCCCCTTTTTAAAAACAGGTACTGTGTTTGCTCTTCTCCAGTTTTCTAGGACCTCATCTGTCCTCTATGAGTTCCCAAAGACAATTGCTAATGGTTCTGAGGTTACTTTAGCTAGTTCCTTAAGTACCCTCAGATGAATGTCATCAGGTGCTGCTGCCTTGAATACATCTACCTTATCTAAATATTTTAAACACGTTCTTTCCCTATTTCCTCTGTGTTGTTAATATTAATTGTGTTGAGTATCTGGTCACCATTAACCTTTTCAGTGAAGACTGAAGCATAATAGGCATTACGCACCTCAGCTTTCTGGAGTCATCACTTATTAGCTCTTCTTACCTGCTAAGTAGAGGATCTGCACTTTCCTTCATCTTTCTCTTGCTCTTAATACACGTAAAGAACCTCTTTGTATTGCCTTTTCTGTCCCTTGCTGGGTGGAACTCATTGCATATCTAACCCTTTCTGATTTTGTTCCTACATGCGCTACTACTCTTCTGTAGTCCTGCTCAGCAATTTGTCCACTCTTTGTAGGATTCCTTCAGGTCATTAAAGGGCTCCTTATCCAGTCCTATTGGCCTCTTACTAGTCTTCCTATCCTTCCTTCGCACTGGGATAGTTTGAAGTTATCCCTTTAATATTGTCCGTTCTAAGCAGCCCACCCAGAGAGGTGGGGCTTCCCCACATCACACTGGGGGAGGGGAGCGTAGAGAGTGGGTCTCAGGCCCTGCTCAACAGGTGAGCCCTCCAGAATCCAGCACACACATGGGGACCATGAAGCGGGGGGTCAGAACCTGTGACCTGTCCCTGACTTTCACTAAAAATAACTGTGACCGGGTAAGGATAAAAGGGGTAAAAAACAAGGGTGATGTCATGGTAGGGGTCTACTACAGACCACCTGAGCAGGAAGAAGAGATGGATGAGGCTTTTTTTAAACAACTAACAAAATCATCCAAAGCACAGGACTTGGTGGTGATGGGGAACTTCAACTACTCAGACAACTGTTGGGAAAATAACACAGCAGGGCACAGATTATCCAACAAGTTCTTGGAATGTATTGGAGACAATTTTTTTTATTTCAGAAGGTGGAGAAAGCTACTAGGGGAGAGGCTGTTCTAGATTTGATTTTGACAAATAGGGAGGAACTGGTTGAGAATTTGAAAGTGGAAGGCAGCTTGTGTGAAAGTGACCATGAAATGGTAGAGTTCATGATTCTAAGGAATGGTAGGAGGGAGAACAGCAAAATAAAGACAATTGATTTCAAGAAGGCAGACTTTAGCAAACTCAAGGAGTTGGTAGGTAAGATCCCATGGGAAGCAAGTCTAAGGGGAAAAACACTTGAAGACAGTTGGCAGTTTTTCAAAGAGACATTATTAAGGGCACAAGAGCAAACTATCCCACTGTGTAGGAAAGATAGTAAGTATGGCAAGGGACAACGCTGGCTTCACCAGGAGATCTTCAATGATCTAAAAATAAAAAGGAAGAGTCCTACAAAAAGTGGAAACTAGGTCAAATTACAAAGTATGAATATGAACAAATAACACAAGTATCAGAGGGGTAGCTGTGTTAGTCTGAATCTGTAAAAAGCAACAGAGGGTCCTGTGGCACCTTTAAGACTAACAGAAGTATTGGAAGCATAAGCTTTTGTGGGTAAGAACCTCACTTCTTCAGATGCAAGTATGTAGAGACAAATTTAGAAAGGCCAAGGCACAAAACAAGACCAAACTAGCTAAGATATAAAGGGCAACAAGAAAACATTTTACAAATACATTAGAAGCATGAGGAAGACCAAGGACAGGGTTGGCCCATTGCTCAATGAGGAGTGGGGGGAGAAATAATAACAGAAAATGTGGAAATGGCAGAGGTGCTTAATGACTTCTTTGTTTTGGTTTTCACCAAGAAGGTTGGTGGCAATTGGAGGCTTAACATAGTGAATGCCAGAGAAAACGAGGTAGGATCAGAGGCTAAAATAGGGAAAGAACAAGTTAAAAATTACTTAGACAAGTTAGATGTCTTCAAGTCACCAGGGCCTGATGAAATGTATCCTAGAATACTCAAGGAGCTGACTGAGGAGAGATCTGAGTCATGGAGGATGGGAGAGATTCCAGAAGACCGGAAAAGGGCAAATGTTGTGACCATCTATAAAAAGGGAAATAAGGACAACCCGGGGAATTACAGAGCAGTCAGCTTAACTTCTTTACCTGGAAAGATAATGGAGCAAATAATTAAGCAATCAATTTGCAAACATCTAGAAGATAATAAAGTGATAAGTATCAGTCAACATGGATTTGTCAAGAACAAATTGTGTCAAACCAACCTGATCGCTTTCTTTGACAGGGTAACAAGCCTTATGAATGGGGGGGAAGCGGTAGACCTGGTATATCTTGACTTTAGTAAAGCTTTTGATACTGTCTTGCATGACCTTCTCATAAACAAACTAGGGAAATGCAACCTAGATGGAGCTACTATAAGGTGGGTGCATAACTGGTTGGAAAATCGTTCCCAGAGAGTAGTTATCAGTGGTTCACAGTCATGCTGGAAGGGCATAACGAGTGGGGTCCTGCAGGGATCAGTTCTGGGTCCAGTTCTGTTGAATATCTTCATCAATGATTTAGATAATGACATAGAGAGTACACTTATAAAGTTTGCAGATGATACCGAGCTGGGAGAGGGTTGCAAGTGCTTTGGAGGATAGGATTAAAATTCAAAATTATTTGGACAAACTGAAGAAATGGTCTGAAGTAAGTAGGATGAAATTCAATAAGGACAAATGCAACATACTCCACTTAGGAAGGAACAATCAGTTGCACACATACAAAATGGGAAATGCTGTCTAGGCAGGAGTAGTGCGGAAAGGGATCTGGGGGTCATAGTGGACTACAAGCTAAATATGAGTCAACAATGTAACACTGTTGCAGAAAAAGCAAACATCATTCTGGGATGTATTAACAGGAGTGTTGTAAGCAAGACACGAGAAGTAATTCTTCCGCTCTACTCTGGACTGATTAGGCCCCAACTGGAGTATTGTGTCCAGTTCTGGGTGCCACATTTCAGGAATGATGTGGACAAATTGGAGAAAGTCCAGAGAAGGACAACAAAAATGATTAAAGGTCTAGAAAACATGACCTTTGAAGGAAGATTGAAAAAATTGGGTTTGTTTAGTCTGGAGAAGAGAAGACCGAGAGGGAACATGATAACAGTTTTCAAGTACCTAAAAGGTTGTTACAAGGAGGAAGGAGAAAAATTGTTCTTGTTACCCTGTGAGGATAGGACAAGAAGCAATGGGCTTAACTTGCAGCAAGGGAGGTCTAGGTTGGACATTAGGAAAAACTTCCTAACTGTCAGGGTGGTTAAGCACTGGAATAAATTGCCTAGGGAGGTTGTGGAATCTCCATCATTGGAGATTTTTAAGAGCAGGTTAGACAGACACCTGTCAGGGATTATCTAAATCAGGGGTCGGCAACCTCTGGCACGCGGCTCGCCAGGGTAAGCACCCTGGCAGGCCGGGCCAGTTTGTTTACCTGCCACGTCGGCAGGTTTGGCCGATTGCGGCTCCCACTGGCCGCGGTTCGCCACTCCAGGCCAATGGGGGAGGCGGGAAGCCGCGGCCAGCACATCCCTTGGCCCACGCCACTTCCTGCAGCCCCCATTGCCCTAGGACAGCAAACTGCGGCCAGTGGGAGGTGCGATCAGCCGAACCTGCCGATGCGACAGGTAAACAAACTGGCCCGGCCCGCCAGGGTGCTTACCCTGGTGAGCCGCGTGCCAGAGGTTGCCAACCCCTGGTCTACATAATACTTAGTCCTGCCATGAGTGCAGGGGACTGGACTAGATCAGTGGTTTTCAAACTTTTTTTCTGGTGACCCAGTTGAAGAAAATTGTTGATGCCCGCAACCCAACGGAGCTGGGGATGAGGAGTTTGGGAGGAGCTCAGGGCTGGGCAGAGAGTTGGGGTGCAGGGGTGAGGGCTGCGGGGTGGGGCTGGGAGTGAGAGATTCAGGGTGTGGGAAGGGGCTCTGGGCTGGGGCAGGGGTTGGGGTACAGGGGTGAGGGCTGCGGGGTGGGGCTGGGAGTGAGAGATTCAGGGTGTGGGAAGNGGTGCAGGGGTGAGGGCTGCGGGGTGGGGCTGGGAGTGAGAGATTCAGGGTGTGGGAAGTGGCTCTGGGCTGGGGCAGGGGTTGGGGTGCAGAGGTGAGGGCTGCGGGGTGGCGCTGGGAGTGAGAGATTCAGGGTGTGGGAAGGTGCTCTGGACTGGGACAGGGGTTGGGGTGCAGGGGTGAGGGCTGCGGGGTGGGGCTGGGAGTGAGAGATTCAGGGTGTGGGAAGGGGCTCTGGGCTGGGGCAGGGGTTGGGGTGTGGGAGAGGGTCAGGACTCTGCACTGGGGCTGAAGAGTCTGAGGTGGGGCTGGGGATGAGGAGTTTGGGGTGCTGTAAGGGGCCCCGGGTTTGGTGGGGCTCAGGGCCAGGGTAGAGAATTGGGGCATGGGCTTACTTCGGGTGGCTCCCAGGGATGCTAAGGCAGGCTTCCTGCCTGTCCTGGCACTGTGGACTGTGCTGCGCCCCAGAAGCAGCCAGCAGCAGGGCCGGCTCCTAGGCGGAGGCACTCAAGCAGCTCCTTGCGATTCTTGCCTGCAGGCACTGCCTCGCTCCCAGTTCCCATTGGCCAGTTCCTGCTGAGCCCCAGCCCTGCTGCAGGGGGTGGATGGGGGGAGGAGATGCAGCACCCACAGCCTTTGTGGCTGGGAGTTCCTGGGTTCCCCAGATGCCCGCAGTGGCCTGGAGCTGTGGGGCCCAAGCTTGAAGCTCCAGGGATGGCAGCTTGGAGCTCTGGGGTCCCCCCACTGCCTGCAGTGGCTCAGAGCTGCAGGTTCCCCCCATGGTGGCTGGGAGCTCTGGGTTCCCCCAATGGCGGCTGAGAGCTGCCAGGGCCTCGCTGCCCACAGCTGCTCAGAGCTGCATCTACCCCGAAGAGATGGATGCTACCATGCTCCAGGTACATCCCGAGGGGAGGGGAGGAAGTGGCCCAGGGGCAGCCGACCTTAGTCTGGCTGCAGCTTTGCCTGAGGCACGGCCAGTGTGTTGTGGTTGGGATCCCTGCTGACCCGGTGGCGGACCACTCCGCCACTGTTAGGGCCCTGGGGTGACAGCCTCCCCTCTCCAGGCCAAGTGGCCTGTGCCCGTCGGTTGTCCGCTGGAGCTAGAACGCCCGCCCCTGGGGTTTTCTCTGGCTCAGCTACAAGAGCCCAGAACTAATTGACTACTGGGTTTGCTCTGTCTCTGTAACCAGAGACCAGAGCTGATTGCCTAGTGGATTCACTCTGTCTCTGAACCAAGAGGCCAGAGCTAATTGACTAGGCTGGAGGGCTTGGAGCTACTTAACGCCAGTGTTGGCCCAGGCCCCTGCCCCAAGGGCCCCGAGGCCATAGACTAAGGTGGGTGCAGCCCCTGCTTGAAGGGTCCAAGTGCCCTAGATGGTTTGTTACCAGATTTGCCCATTACTTTGGGGTATGCTCATTTATTCGGGTTACTCCTCTGGGGAAGGGGGTTCTGTAATCCTGTCAATGTACTGCTTGTGTCACTTGTGTTTTCATAGGGAGCTTTACTTCTCCCTTCTGCAAGTCCCCTCCCAATGGAGCTATCCTGCAGGACCTGGGGTCCCTAGGGCTGGGTTACTCCCACCCCAGAACCGGATGAACACCCACACGTACATTAACAGAGCAAGTCTGAGCGGACCGGGTCAATCAGCACTGTCAAGCTGACCCCTTATATGTCCCTGGGCTCCATGGACTGGGTCAAGCAGCACTTTCAAGCTGTTATCCTTATGCGTCCCAGTTTCAGCACATCCCTATCCCCAGTCCCCCAACACAATTGTACTGGCAGTAACCTACTCGCTGAGCAAACCGCACAGTATTTTGGGCACCGCAGGGATCTTTAGCTTAGGTAAAAGAAGTGTTGCTGTAGAGTGAATGAGGGAAGCGAAAAACACAAACAAGTAAAGTTCAGCAAGAGAGAGAGAAGCAATCAAGTTAACCATAAAAGTTATTTATTGAATAATAGTAATAACTACACAAAGAGAGTTAAACCAACATAACCTACATGATTAAAGGTTAATACCTAAGGTAGAAAGGAAACCAGAGAGAGAGAAAGAGGGGGGAGTCTCACCCACTCCATGAGGCTTGAACTGGTCGGGGTTCCCAGATGATGGTGGTAGTGGAGGGTCCTGAGTGCTGGAGACAGGCAGAGCCCCCAGCACGATCAGTCAGGAGAAGATGGAGTTCCAGTGGAACTGATGCCTAGTTTGGATCTAAGCATCAGAACCCTGACTAGAGGGTGAGTAGGGATTTTTGTAGAGAAAATACAATGGTTCAAGGGAGAACACTAGATTTGTTTATAGGTAAGCTGGTGACACAAGGGTTTTCTTTAGACTAGACAATAGGAGCTGATCGCTCTAGGCTATGGGTGGTGGTTTCTTCCAGGGAGCTCACAATGCAACTAGGCTGCTTTGGATATCAATTAAGGATTCATTACTAGAATTGGTCTGATAATTGCTGAGCTGGGTGTGTGCAGGGGTAGGTTCATTAGCATCTGGAGCAGAGATTCCCAGGATGCAGTGCTTCCCTGCTTTTTCTGGTCCCAGAATTCAGTGTGGTTCTCTGTTCTCCATTCTGTATGCAAATTGAGATGTCTTCCTGTCCCATCTTTCATGCAGATGAGGCTAGGGGAGTTGTCTCTGCTCTCCATTCTGTATGCAAATGGAAATGTCTTAATCTTGTCACCCTTGTCAGGAGGGGTCTAGGTGTGTTCCCAATGTCCTTTACTGCTCTCTGCAAGTTTTCTTCCTCTGATGGGTTTTGGTTTAAGCAGAGATTGGGGGTAGGGTGGTATCTTTCGTGAGTCTGGCTGGACTCAGAGACCCAAGAACTGGACCCAAGAACACAGAGGTGTCTGGTATCAGGTTGGACTGCACAGCCCGTCAAACCAGTAGGGACGCTAACACTACACTAATTGCCTTGATACTAGGTGGATGATGAAGTGAGAAGGTGTATCCTCCCTCTGACCCAGACGGGAGGGACAACCACCCCACCATTTTGCACACAGCTTGAGTTAAAGATTCAAATAAAAGTGAGTAAAAGGATTTGGAAACATAAGGTAAAAGAAACATATAAAAGCACAATCTCTAGCCTAGTCTTATTAATAAGTGACTTTCCTGACTAATAAGGTATTTCTTACCCAATGGTCAGTCTTTACAGCGCTTGTCCAGTCCAGGGAGACATTCCCACTGGCAGAATGTGGCCTCCGAATGGATAACAATTTGTGTTATTTCCTTCTCTACAGTCCCAGGCCTTTGTCAATGCTCATGTCTGCAGCAGCCCCAGACTATAAAAAAGGGCTGCGCTGAGTCCAAGAATGTCAATTAGTCTCAGTGTTGACTGAGTCAGCTGGGAGACCCACCCCACCACAGAAGACATGTTTCACCTCCCCCTGTTTTGGAAACCAATATTCTACAAGTTACATAACTCTAAAAATGTTTCACATACAAATATCCCACGATAACCTTGACAACCAGCTAGTTACTGGCTTTTGGCAGAGACCACATATGACCCTTTCAGTCAACTATCAAGAAGATGATTGGATGCAGATGTAGATCATACAGATCATCATGGTGGACATCACAGTTCCCTTTAAAAGACCTGTTGCACTGGGGCTCCACCCAAGCAAAGTCTCCCACCAAGGGTGATGGCCTGTGTTTTTACCTTAATGGCAATGAGACTCATTCCCAGTGAAATGGGGGAAATCTCCTTGTAGAGCTCAGGATAGGCATTTAGATGTTGTACAGTTCATATAGGCACAGTAAACTTAATATTACAACTAACAATGGTAGTTACATTATAGAAACAGCGATTAACATAAGGCACCATGGGTTGGACCCAATGTCCATTAATTAATACAATATTACATCTTGTTTTTACACACACACATGCTTTACCAACATAGACAATAACAGACCCCTCTTCCTGGATAACATCTAAGGAACATTGAGACTTATTCCCAGGTTACCCATTCATCCCAACCCTTATGGCTAGTTCCAATCAAGGGAGCACATGCAGGTGCAATGTGAATTTAAACCAAATTGCTGGCATGTGCTTGTCACAATGTGTGCCCCTTTAATGGAACTACCCAGTCTGGGGGACCTTGCTGAGTCAGGTCATGTCCAGCTAAAGTCCAGTTCAGCAGTTCCCAGTTTATGAGGAACCATGTGATATTCTTGCCTGCTGGTGTGATCAGAGACAGCTGCAGTTCCTCTCTGGGTAACGGAGGTGTCTGAGTTCCAATGACAATGATGACAGGTAGGGGCATGGTTGTTCCCCAATCAGTGGAGGAAACCAGGGCTACCTTGCACCTTCTGGCACCCCGGAGGCTGTCACTGGGTGTGTTTGAGGGTGTACATCCTGTTTGAGACCACAGCGGCTTACAGAAGAATGGGGTGGAGACTGGGGTGGTCTTAGTTGCATAAAAAAAATTGAGTGACTCTCCGGTGGCACTCTGCGTGCTATTGGCAATGCTTTTCCAGGGGCAACCCGAGGCGTTGCCAACAGCGTAGAACTGGTAGCGATGCTGCAGGGCCAGGGGGTTGCTCCCAATCCCATAGAATCCATGCATGTGGCACAGCAATTTTACTTCCTGGGCTCCAGCTGACAGGCACCTCCAGAGGTTCAGAGGGATCACAGATACAGCATAGAGCCTGGACAGCATCAGACTCCAGACACTTATGAACAGCAGGGTGCTGGTGCACCGGTGAGATGTCATGGCTCATGTACGGGACCTGTGAGGGGGCAGAGAAAAGAGAAAAAACTTCCCACACTCCCCCCGTATATACTGGGAGAGACGGGGACCAATATTACAGGGTAAACATGAAGCAGTGACCTATGTGAAGGTGGCCATAATAAGTTAAGGATTTTTCTGGCCTTTTCCTGTCTCAACATCTGGGTAAGCACTGACCAGCCCACTCGATGTATATTTTCCAACGGCTCAAAGCCGTTCCTTCTTGCTGGCCAAGAAGGGTGGCTGACAGGATGGAGAAGACAGTCTTGAGGGTCAGGTAGTTTATCCTTCTATTCTTTGAGCTATGAAGAATGAAAACATTTCCGCCAGGGTTTTCCATTTTCCCATTTAGGATTTCTACCTGACAAACACTGGGGCTGGCCCGATTCACAAGAGAGCTGCAGCCATCCGAGGTGTGTGTAAAGAGCTGCTTAGCAGTGACAGAGGCAGTGTTGGTTTTAGTAGGGATGGCTTCCACCCTGGATCCTTCTAAAACAAAGTCAGTGGATTCATACACAGCTGAGAAACTTTGGCAGCTAGAAACTGAACCAAATTCCTCAGCACCTACACTGTTGCTTGCGACAGGCAATGATTCATTCTGAGCTAACTCAATCAACTCACTTCCACACCCTTCAGTTGCAGCAAACTGCTTGCAAAAGCTAGCATGAGGTTTTACTCCTTCAGCACTTTTAGGCAATAATTCATTTTCCCCAGAAATTTTGTCCTTTCCCTTTTCAGCTAGGGGTTGCTCTACAGAAACATCTTCCTGATGTTTCCCAGCATTTTTCTGGGTTTCAGTTGAGTCTAGAATGACTTCTGAGACAACTGACATATCCTCAATCAGCATAAGATGAGAGACACATTCTGTCTGCTCCTCAGAGAGAAGATTGGAGACAAACTCTTCCCCAGTAGATAAACTGCCATTCTTATCAGTCACCAGGTTTGGAATTTCTTACCCTTTGTTTCCAGACAAACTTTTGGAGATTGAGATATCTTCCTCCATGGGCAAGTCATTACCCCCAACAGACACAGTCCTAGGAACACTTTCTTCTTGGGTTTTAGTTGAATCCAGAATCACATCTGGCACAACTGACAAATCCTCAGTCAGCATAAACTGAGAGGTACTTTCTGCCTGTTCCACAGACAGAACACTGGAGACAGTTTCTCCCCCGGCAGCTAAACTGCTTTTCTGACTAGACAAACAGTTTGAACTTCCCTCCCCCTTGTCACAGACCACATGGCTTTTCACAGGCAAACACTGGAAGATTGGGATGGCTTTCTTAACAGGCAAATCGCCACTCCCAAGAGACAAACCATGGGAGACAGTTTCTCTCTCATACTCATTGAGCTGAACCTGTTTAGTGGTGGGTCTCCCTTCAGAGATCCTGTCTGCTGGCAATTGGGCTAACATCCCTGGGTTCCCCACTGTAGCCCTTACAGTGGGTCTCCTCCATACATCGCACTGACGTCTTGCGATCAGCTGGGGAGGCCTGTGGGGAACCGGGCACCCCTACTGATCGTCAGACTCCCAGAGCCTCCACTCAGAAGAGGGGGCAGGGATCTGATAGGGAGTGGACGTAGGGGATGGACTCCATACCGGGGCAGTGGGTTGTGGGGGAGCTCCCTGCATTAACTCCGTTTTCCGCGTGACCTGAGACAAAGCATTAATCAGGATGCTGAGAGGCTGGCGATCATATTTTCCCATATCCTTCCCTAAATTCACCAGCTCCTTCCAAATCATGTTCCTAAGGGTCTCCTTGGGTTGACGCTGCCCAGGGTTGTGGGAGGTAGGGGAATTAAGATTAGAAGGGTGCCTGGCAGAGTGAGGACCATTATTTGTAAATGTGATAGCTTGCACAGGCTCTGAGGTAGTCTTTTTGCTGACTTGTCTTTTCAAGACACCAGTTTCTTGCAGCAAATCTCCTGCCTGTTTGATTTTTACCACTAGTTTACTCCAGGTTAGGTGTTCTAAATCCACAGTCCCCATGGTCAATTTTGTCTGAGAATTTAGTCCTGCATAAGTGCTCTGTACTAATTCATGTCCCTGATACTGGAAAGTGATAATCCCATTCTCTTTCGTCTGGGGCAATGAATCAGAGAGAGCTGCCAGCAATTTCTTTCGAATTAGGTAAGCTTCTGGGGCCTCTCCTGGTTTCTGCTCTTCCATTATATACAGTTTCTTAAGGGAAGATGCAGGCAGTAATGTTTGTGACAGACCCAGACCAGTGGGGTACAGGAGTCTGGTAGAGGGCAAATATACTGGTCACTGGATGAGTAGTTTTCTGTTCCCTGAGTGACCAGAGCAGGGGCTGCACTAGAGTAATCAGGAACCTGCTAGTACCAGTTAAGGCAGGCAGGCTAATTAGGACACCTGGAGCCAATTAAGAAGAAACTTCTAGAATCAATTAAGGCAGGCTAATCAGGGCACCTGGGTTTTAAAAAGGAGCTCACCCCAGTTTGTGGTGGGAATGTGAGGAGCTGGGAGCAAGAGGCGTAAGGAGCTGAGAATGTGAGGATATGCCGCTGGAGGACTGAGGAGCACAAGCGTTATCAGACACCAGGAGGAAGGTCCTGTGGTGAGAATAAAGAAGGTGTTTGGAGGAGGCCATGGGGAAGTAGCCCAGGGAGTTGTAGCTGTCATGCAGCTGTTACAGGAGGCACTATAGACAGCTGCAGTCCATAGGGCCCTGGGCTGAAACCTGGAGTAGAGGGTGGGCCCGGGTTCCCCTCAAATCTCCCAATTGACCTGGACTGTGGGTTCTCCCAGAGGGGAAGGTCTCTGGGCTGTTCCCCAACCCACATGGTGAATCTCTGAGGCAAGAAAATCCGCCAATAAGTGCAGGACCCACCAAGATAGAGGAGGAACTTTGTCACATATTTTAAGAGCACTTATCATCCATTCCCAGAGTCCAGGGGCAGTCCGCTCCCAAGAATCTATGCCTATGTCTAGAGCAGTGGTTCCCAAACTGGGGTTTGTGAACCCCTCGGGGTTCATGAAATGTTACAGGGGGTTCTCAGGAAAACATTCCCTAATGGTGGACAGAGCTGTCCCTAGGGACCCTGGACAGCACCTTGGACAGCACGGGGCCAGCAGCCTGGAGCCCCTGGACTTCCAAGAGCGAAGCAGATCAAAGCAAGCATATCTATCATACTGAGGAGATTTAAACTTCAAGACTCCTTATAAGAAATGGAAAGGGAGGTGGATATTTTTTGCTGCTTTTAAAATTAAATAGGCAGGTAGTATTGTTTTTAAAATTATTATGAAGAACAAGTTTAAGCTTTGTTGTAATGTGCGTTGTTTGCCTGGACTGCTCAAGACATGAATGTATATGTAGGAGGAACTCTTTGAGTTGGCTTCTTAAATACTTTCATGCTGTTTCAAATCTGATACTCCTTGATGAAACATAGGAGCCTTGTCTTATAACAGGCTTATTCAAAGTGATACAAGCTACGGAAGTGAGATCTTGGAAGAGTGTTGCTGTTTTCATAATGTAATAAAAATAATGTAATTATAAATAATAATTAATAATAGTGTGTAATAAGCATGTCATAAAAACAAATTTTATATTTCCAAGATCACTGCTTTTATAATTTATACTCAGGTAAAGGAGAAAATCCCTGGAAATATTCATTTTTAGGAGGGGGTTTGCGAGACTTGACATTTTAGTGAAAGGGGTTCACAGGTTGTTAAAGTTTGGGAAACACTGGTCTAGAGCATCTGCATCACAAGGAGAGGCGCATAACTGAGCTAATTAGGTTAAGTCTATGCCATCAGCAGAGGGGTACATTTGCCAAACACGGGCCAACCATACAATGGCTGTGTCATGGTTTAGTGGCCCTAGTCTCTCAGCAGTAGCCTTGGCTTGACTAGCAGACCACCTTACTACATCTGTGACCAGCTCTGTTGTGGGAAGATCAGCTCCTGCAACTATGCGCTTAACCTCCCTTGTGGAAACAGGGGCAATATTATGCCTGTGTGGCCAATTGGGGTTAAATGGGTTTTGGGGGACAGCATCAGGGGATATCTTTGTTTTCCCAGGGGGCTCTAAATCACAATCTTCTCTCAACCTTACAGCTGCTACCACCCCTTTATGGGCACTAAGTTGGGCACGCAATTTACTAATTTTTGCCTCACACTCCTGATGGCCTGCTGCTGCCCTGTTCTCTTCTGCCAAGAAGTGAGTTGCTGCTCTAGCTTCTTCTAACAGAACTTTTGTGTGTGTTAACTCTTTTCTATACTGTTCTGCATTCTGCTGGCCTTGTCCCTCTCCTCTTGTATATCTCTGAGTACAATCACCATTCTGAGCTTTTCTGCTATCAATTCACACCCGTCTGTCTCACATTTATTCAAACGTTGTTGTAACTGCTTTTTCTCAAGCTCTAATTCCTGCCCTCTCTTTACCATTTCAACCATGTCCAGACATGCATAAAATAATGCCCATGCAGCAGCTGCATCCTTTGCACTACCACATGGCTTAAAGGTTGTGCAATATTGTTCCAAGCTCAGACTAGCTTCAGTCAGGGGATTCTCACCCTTAAAACACCCCGTTTCCCAAGAGCATTTCCCCTTTTTTATTACCCATCTCTCTAACCTGTTGGTTTTCTCCTATCTCAAGCGAGCAGCAAAAAGGTCTTTCTCAGCCATCTCTATTTTCTTATTTCACTAATGATCCCCACCAACAGCTCTTTCTAACACCTTTACTTTGAAGGCACTACTCTTAACTCCTTATTTCACAGTTCTACAGGTATTCTAAGCACAATTCTTATCAGAAGGTTACCAAATAGTGTATGAGAGAGAGCGAGAGACCTTGCTAAAGGAGCTTGGTCTGAAAAAAGAACAGAAAGAAAACTTACTCAGGTCTGTGCCTCAGTTTCCCCAATCCACAGCAACTACTCAACAATTACCATGTGATTAGAGTCATGTGCTGCCCGCATTCTCCACCAATTTGTTACCAGATTTGCCCATTACTTTGGGGTATGCTCATTTATTTGGGTTTCCCCTCTGGGGAAGGGGGTTCTGTAATCCTGTCAATGTACTGCTTGTGTCACTTGTGTTTTCATAGGGAGCTTTACTTCTCCCTTCTGCAAGTCCCCTCCCAATGGAGCTATCCTGCAGGACCTAGGATCCCTAGGGCTGGGTTACTCCCACCCCAGAACCGGATGAACACTCACACGTACATTAACAGAGCAAGTCTGAGCGGACCGGGTCAATCAGCACTGTCAAGCTGACCCCTTATATGTCTCTGGACTCACTGGGCTGGAGGAAGCAGCACTTTCAAGCTGTTACCCTTATGCGTCCCAGTTTCAGCACGTCCCTATCCCCACTCCCCCAACACAATTGTACTGGCAGTAACCTACTCGATGAGCAAACCCCACAGTATTTTGGGCGCTGCAGGGATCTTTAGCTTAGGTAAAAGAAGTGTTGCTGTAGAGTGAATGAGGGAAGCGAAAAACACAAACGAGTAAAGTTCAGCAAGAGAGAGAAGCAGCCAAGTTAACCATAAAAGTTATTTATTGAATGATAGTAATAACTACAGAAGGAGGGCTAAACCAACATGTTATACTGGAGATATCCCATCTCCTAGAACTGGAAGGGACCTTGAAAGGTCATAGAGTCCAGCCCCCTACCTTCACTAGCAGGACCAAGTACTGATTTTGCCTCAGATCCCCAAGTGGCCCCCTCAAGGATTGAACTCACAACTCTGGGTTTAGCAGGCCAATGCTCAAACCACTGAGCTATCCCTCCCCCAACACATGATTAAAGGTTAATACCTAAGGTAGAAAGGAAAACAGAGAGAAAGAGGGGGGGAGTCTCACCCACTCCATGAGGCTTGAACTGGTCGGGGTTCCCAGATGATGGTGGTAGCTGAGGATCCTGAGTGCTGGAGACAGGCAGAGCCCCCAGCACGATCAGTCCGGAGATGGAGTTCCAGTGGA
The DNA here is from genome assembly GCF_013100865.1 of Trachemys scripta elegans. Lineage (NCBI taxonomy): Eukaryota > Metazoa > Chordata > Testudines > Emydidae > Trachemys > Trachemys scripta. Next base: position 29,384,640 of record NC_048304.1, read on the forward strand.
ACTGATGCCTAGTTTGGATCTAAGCATCAGAACCCTGACTAGAGAGTGAGTAGGGATTTTTGTAGAGAAAATACAATGGTTCAAGGGAGAACACTAGATTTGTTTATAGGTAAACTGATGACTCAAGGATTTTCTTTAGACTAGACAATAGGAGCTGATCGCTCTTGGCTATGGGTGGTGGTTTCTTCCAGGGAGCTCACAATGCAACTAGGCTGCTTCAGTATTTGGATATCAATTAAGAATTCATTACTAGAATTGGTCTGATAATTGCTGAGCTGGGTGTGTGCAGGCGTAGGTTCATTAGCATCTGGAGCAGAGATTCCCATGATGCAGTGCTTCCCTGCTTTTTCTGGTCCCAGAATCCAGTGTGGTTCTCTGTTCTCCATTCTGTATGCAAATTGAGATGTCTTCCTGTCCCATCTTTTATGCAGATGAGGCTAGGGGAGTTGTCTCTACTCTACTCTCCATTCTGTATGCTAATGGAGATGTCTTAATCTTGTCACCCTTGTCAGGAGGGGTCTAGGTGTGTCTCCCAATGCCCTTTACTGCTCTCTGCAAGTTTTCTTCCTCTGATGGTTTTTGGTTTAAGCAGAGGCTGGGGGTAGGGTGGTATCTTTCATGAGTCAGGCTGGATACTGCACCTTGGTTCCCCAAGAACACAGAGGTGTCTGGTATCAGGTTGGACTGCACAGCCCGTCAAACCAGTAGGGATGCTAACACTACACTAATTGCCTTGATACTAGGTGGATGATGAAGTGAGAAGGTGTGTCCTCCCTCTGACCCAGATGGGAGGGACAACCGTCCCACCATTGCACACAGCTTGAGTTAAAGATTCAAATAAAAGTGAGTAAAAGGATTTGGAAACATAAGGTAAAAGAAACATATAAAAGCACAATCTCTAGCCTAGTCTTATTAATAAGTGACTTTCCTGTCTAACAAGGTATTTCTTACCCAGTGGTCAGACTTTACAGCGCTTGTCCAGTCCAGGGAGACACTCCCACTGGCAGAATGTGGCCTCCGAATGGATAACAATTTGTGTTCTTTCCTTCTCTACAGTCCCAGGCCTTTGTCAATGCTCATGTCTGCAGCAGCCCCAGACTATAAAAAAGGGCTGCGCTGAGTCCAAGAATGTCAATTAGTATCAGTGTTGACTGAGTCAGCTGGGAGACCCACTCCACCTCAGAAGACATGTTTCACCTCCCACAGTTTTGGAAACCAATATTCTACAAGTTTCAGAGTAGCAGCTGTGTTAGTCTGTATCTGCAAAAAGAACAGGAGTACTTGTGGCACCTTAGAGACTAACAAATTTATTAGAGCATAAGTTTTCATGGACTACAGCCCACTTCTTCGGATGCATCCACGAAAGCAACAGAGGGTCCTGTGGCACCTTTGAGACTAACAGAAGTATTGGGAGCATAAGCTTTCGTGGGTAAGAACCTCACTTCTTCAGATGGCATCTGAAGAAGTGAGGAAGAAGTGAGGTTCTTACCCACGAAAGCTTATGCTCCCAATACTTCTGTTAGTCTCAAAGGTGCCACAGGACCCTCTGTTGCTTTTTACAGATTCAGACTAACACGGCTACCCCTCTGATACTTGACATGAAAGCTTATGCTCTAATACATTTGTTAGTCTCTAAGGTGCCACAAGTACTAATATTCTACAAGTTACATAACTCTAAACATTTTTTCCCATACAAACATCCCGTGATAACCTTGACAACCAGCTAGTTACTGGCTTTTGGCAGAGACCACATATGACCCCTTCAGTCAACTATCAAGAAGATGATTGGATGCAGATCATACAGATAGATCATCATGGTGGACATTACAGTTCCCTTTGAAAAGAGAACCCCAGCCTTCCACGATGCCCGATCTCTAAAGCTGGAGAAATATGCCCCTCTGGCTGACACTTTGAGAGCTAGGGGCTACGAGGTTCAAACTCACGCGCTGATCATCTGAGCCCTGGGTGCATGGTACCTCCATAACAGGCGAGTGTTGAGAGAATGTGGAATCAGTCAATGCTACACTCAGCTGATGCGGCAACACATGGTGTCGGATGCCATCAGGTGGTTGAGAGACATCTACGTAGATCACAACACCAGACATTGGCAATACCAGTAGGGATGAGCTGGAGTGCAGATGCAAAGCGCAGTAGGGAAAGTAACTGAAATACTTCCCTGATGGATTGTATTTTCTAATGGACAACCTACTCTAAATTCTCAATTACTGAGGGACAATCTTCACTCATTGCTATATGCGCTTTCCACAACCAACTCTGTAAGTTTCTATGAGTAATGTTCCCAAATACTTGGATACTAATATCTAAACTGTATTGTTAAATTTATTCACCTAAATTTGGGTTAGTGCTGATTATGCACTATATATATCTTATGTCTTTAAAAACAAACTTCATATTTGTGGATAATCTAAGCACTATACCCAGATGTACAGACTCTTTTCTTAACTGGTGTACTATATAATCTTTTAACATTAGCTTTAATAAACATTTTATATCTGCCAGGACATGCCTTGGCATATCTGTGTCACAGTGAGTCAGGTTCAAAGGATCGCTGCTTATCTGATTGAGCTATCCAGCTAAAAACCCTGTCAATTCCTCTGTCTGCACATGCTTAGTGGAATCCGGGGGGCACCTCCCTGCACCTTGGAAATGCTTGGAGCATGCCTAACTGGAGAAGCAAACTCTTTTTCAAACAATGTTGTAATTTGACTTTCCCCAAAGGGCTGGTGGCCACCATGCACTCTGTTGGGTAATCCTCGAGTGTTGGAGAGCATGAGCCCTGGTTTGATCTCTATCTGTGTGCAATAGGGTGACCAGACAGCAAATGTGACCAATCCGGACAGGGCGTGGGTGGTAATAGGAGCCTATATAAGAAAGACCCAAAAATCGGGACTCTGTATAAAATCGGGACATCTGATCACCCTAGTGTGCAAAAAAATGTGGCCAGAATGGATTAACTTTCAGAAACACTGTTTGGGGAGGGGCTGTATCTCAGGAACCCATTGGCCAAATGGCCCCCAATTTGGATTACTGACCTGGCCCTGAACCCCCATAAGACACGCCAAATTTAAAGACAACCCAAGTAACTGTACAGATTTTTGAGCACTTAGAACAGTCAAGCTTAAAACAGAAAGTTGGTCTTAACTATAGCATAGCTCCTGCTCTGCTACAATACAAAAACGCTGCAGCCCTGTGATAGGGTATGGCCAGCCCCACCCTGAGGCCCGGTCTACACTACAAAGTGAGGCTGATGTAAGCTGCCTTGTGTCAGTCTATTTGTGAATATGTCTATAGAGAAATTTGTCTCTAGCTGAGGTAGGCAGCCCGCCACAGCGACCCAGTGAAACCACCTCTCGGAATGCTGTGGAGCCATGGCTGACCTAATGAGGTCAATGCGTGACCTGTGCTGATCTTAGCAGTCCTCCAGCAGCTGTCCTACAATGGCTACTCCCTGCAACAGTGACTGCTGTGGTCGCGATTATGAATTCCACCGCTCAGGGGTCACAGAGAGCAGAAGCCAGGCACCCCCTGAAGCCCCCCACCCTCGTATTTGTGAAATGCCTTTTCCTGATTGCCCAACTTGGCAAGCACACCTAGCAGCTCTCCCTTGTTGTGTGCAACTGCCCTACTGACCATGCTGGCTCCATGCACTGGACATGCCCTGCCTGGAGTAGACAGGAGGGATTGGATCTCCTGGGCCCATGGGGAGAAGAGGTTGTGCAGGCACAGCTATGGATCAGCTGTAGAAATGTGGACATCTCTGGAAAGATCGAATAGGGGCTGCAGGCAAAGGGGTACAACAAGGATCAGCAGCAGTGCCACGTGAAAATCAACTGCAGCAAGCATACACAAGGCCAGGAAGCACAACAATTGATCTGCTGCTGAGGCGCAGTCCTGCTGCTTTTCCAACAAGCTCCATGACATACCTCATGGAGACCCCACCAGCACCCTCCAGACCACTGTGGGTGCCTTGGAGGAGCCTGAGACAGCGACTCCTGCTAGGAACAGTGGGAAGGAGGAAGACGAGGGGTGGATGTAGATGTGGGGCTCCAGCCATGCCATGAGTCAGGACCTGTTAGAGACTCCACCACAGTCTAGCCAATCCCACCAACTGAGCATGCACAAGCCCAATCCAGGGGAAGGGACCTCAGGTAAGTCTATGCATGCATTTTTCCTTATAGTGTTTAAATTTAAAGATGGTGCCTAGCCTCTCCTATACTCACAGAAGCTCCTTGCAGTCAAAATGACATCTCAGTGGCAGGAGTGCCCAGAGATTGCGGAGCTAGTTCAAGGTCTCCAGAACCAAGTGGTCCAGCTACAATGGGAAAATATCTTCCTGCACTTGCAGGTCCCAGTGGTCCTGGACCCCCCACATCATTAGCTGAGCCAGCCCAGGATGTATGCCCAAAGATCCTGCTATCAGAGCGGTTTGATGGGAACCGTCAGATGTTTCAGGGGCTTCTCAACAACGTCGCCTGCTGCTCCTGTTGTGCTAAATGTACCTGAACGAACAAACCAAGGTAGGGGTCATCAGCTTATTGACAGACTAAGCATTAGACTGGGCATCACACTCCTGGATTGGGAGATTCAGTTCTCCACAACTTTGATCAACTCTATGCCACCCATTTCTGACACCTGGTCACTGACACGTCTGGGAACGAAGTGGTGCAGATTTACCAATACTACCTAGGCCTCAGTGATGAGATTAAAGATGAACTTGACCCCCCCCCAGTGCATTTTCACCCCTAAATTGAGTTGTGTATCCAGATTGACAATCAACTGTTTGAGTGAGTCAGGAAAAAAGGAAGGCATACGCCTGTCCCTGCCTAACCAGCCCTATTCCCACCGCTCACCCTCCCAGGCAATTGCTGGATCCAAACCCACGCAGGTCGACATGACATGTAGGTGACTCGGATCAAGAGAAGAAATATCGTTGTTTGAATGGCCTCTGCCTGTACTGTGGGGAATGAGGCTACTTTGCCACCAGGTGTCCCCTCAAGTCCTGTTCTATGGCTAGTCCAGGAAGACGGGAGGGATCACCCTCATTAGAGGGGATGTGGCTGGACGAATGGCAACATCTGATGCCCTGAGCAGACCCCCTCTGCTTCCTACATGTACCCTCACCACCGCGGACAATGGCCAATCCCACCTCCAGATCGAGTACCGGCTTTGGGCCCTGGCTACACCCGAAGCAAGCTGCACTCAGGAATGTCTAGTAATTTCATGGACACTGGCTTTACTAAAATAAACCAGTGTCAGTGCAAAGGAAGCTCCCCCGTGGTGGAGGCAATTCATGGTAGCTTGTTGTCCTTGGGCCTGGTCATCTAGGAGACTGCACCCCTTTTGGGCTGTGATTCAAGGCCACCAGGAAACCCTGCAATTTAACCTGATTGACTCACCCCACTTCTCGATCATGCTTGGCATCCCCTGGCTCTCCCTCCACAATCCAGACATTTCCTGCAGAGCACAAGAAGTGCAGTTCGGGTCTGATTTTTGTCAGCATCAATGTCTCAACCAACCTGGTGTTGAAGACACTAGACACAATCTGGGCAAGGCCACCATTTTCTGCTCACAGCAGGCTCTGAATGAGGATAACTCTCCAATTCCTGTGAAATACTAGAACTTTGTGGACATAATCAATAAAAGAAACATTAATGCCCAAGCCCCACATAGGCCTCACAACTACCCCATAGAATTCCTGCCGGGGCCAAAATCCCCTTCAGGCAAATTTATGCTTTGTCAGAACCTGAACTCAGGGCCCTGTAGGAATACCTCCATGAAAATCTAGCAAATAATTTTATCTGTCCTTCTGTGTCCGCTGCCAAGGCCCTAGCCTCAGTTGTCAAGCAAAAGGATGGTACCCTGTGCATTTGTGTAGACTATCCAGTGCTGAAAAATATCACCATCAAGAATAAATATCCTTTGCTGTTGATCAGTGAACTACAGGAGATGGTTGGCTTGGCTACGCAGTACCTACAACCTGGTCTGCATCCAAGAGGGCAATGAATGGAAAACAGCCTTTCATACGTGGTATGGACATTTTGAGTACCTTGTCATGCCTTTTTGTCTCTGTAATGCCCCTGCCACATTCCAGCACTTTGTTAATGATATCTTCAGGGTTGTTCTGCATAAGTTTGTTGTAATCTACCCAGACAACATTCTTATTTTTTCAGAGGACCAAACCCTGCATGACCAGCATGCCTGGTTAGTACTCAAACGTCTTCAAGCAAACAGTCTGTACGGGAAATCTGAGAAATGTGACTTCAGTGGCACCTCTGTGGAATTCTTGGGTTATATTGTTTTTCCCAACGGAATAAGTATGGATCACAGAAAACTCTGTGATTTCAACTTGGGCTACATCCAAGAGCATCCATGATATCCAGTGCTTCCTAGGATTTGCCAATTTCTATACAGGTCTGTCTCATCTTATGCTGGGGTTATGTTCCGCAGTCAGCGCCTAAAGCGAAAATCGCGTATAGTCAAAATTACATTGAGTGTAATGGCAGGCGGAATCGCCCGCACTACAGAAACAGTATTTAAATTGTTATTTTTCTCTTTTTTTTGTTTTTGTTTTTGCTAACCGCATAAAGCTGAAATCGCACATGTTAAATGCGCCTAAGATGCGACAGACTTGTAGATGATTCATTCAAGGATTCTCACAAGTGGTGTTTCCAATTAGCCAGCTGCTGTGGCAGAACTCTCCCCTGGACACCAGAAGCCCAACTGGTCTTTGATCGTCTGAAGGAAGTGTGTAATTCTACCCCCATCCTAATACACCTGGATCCATCAGAACCCTTTGTCATCAAAGCAGATGCCTCTGATCACATGATTGAGGCAGTGCTATCACAGCAACACGGACCCTTGAATGACCTTAGCCATTGTGTCTTCTCTTCTATGAAATTGACACCTGAGGAACAAAATTATAAAATCTGTAGTAAGGAGTCATTGGCCATCAAGGCTGCAGTTCAGGAGTGGCACCATCATCTAGAAGGGGCACACCTTTCAGTCCAGGTGTTCACAGATCATAAAAATTTGGAACATCTCTCTCTGCAGCCCTCAACCAAGGTCGGCTATGTTGATTCCTCTTCTTCTGTAGATTCAACTTCACCCTGACCTACCAGCTGAGAACCTGGAATGATAAACACGAGGTGTTATCTCACAAGGGAGGGTACATCTATAAGGGGGTTAAACCTCCCAAGCCTACCACAATATTGTAGCCCTGCCATTTTGTAAATATGCTGACCAGCACTGATCCTTTGGCCACTGTAAAGGCCTCACTGCCCAACGATCCACTTGCAGTGGATGGATGTCAGCCAGTTCTGACCCAAACATCACAGTGAAAAACAACGTACTCTGGTTCAAGGATTGCATTTATGTTCCTGATGGACCACCCATCCAGCCATACTCTTGCTATGCCACGATTCCCCACTTGCAGGCTACTTCAGGTACAGGAAGATGGTGAAGCTGATTTCTCGCAATTTTTGGTGGCAAACTGTTCTCATCTGTCAGATCTTACATGACGTCCTATGAGACATTCAGCCAGATGAAGACCAGGTGCCAAACTTCTAGGTTCCCTGATCCTACTTTTGGCCTCACCCCAACCCTGGGCATCTATCTTAATGAACTTCATCACAGATCTCCCCAACTTGATTTGGTGGTGATGGGGGACTGCAACTATCCAGATATATGTTGGGAAAATAACACAGCGGGGAACAGACTATCCAACAAATTCTTGGACTGCATTGGAGACAACTTTTTATTTCAGAAGGTTGAAAAAGCTACTAGGGGGGAAGCTGTTCTAGACTTGATTTTAACAAATAGGGAGGAACTCGTTGAGAATGTGAAAGTAGAAGGCAGCCTGGGTGAAAGTGATCATGAAATCATAGAGTTTGCAATTCTAAGGAAGGGTAGAAGGGAGAACAGCAAAATAGAGACAATGGATTTCAGGAAGGCAGATTTTGGGAAGCTCAGAGAGCTGATAGGTAAGGTCCCATGGGAATCAAGACTGAGGGGAAAAACAACTGAGGAGAGTTGGCAGTTTTTCAAAGGGACACTATTAAGGGCCTAAAAGCAAGCTATTCCGCTGGTTAGGAAAGATAGAAAATGTGGCAAAAGACCACCTTGGCTTAACCACGAGATCTTGCACGATCTAAAAAATAAAAAGGAGTCATATCAAAAATGGAAACTAGGACAGATTACAAAGGATGAATATAGGCAAACAACACAGGAATGCAGGGGCAAGATTAGAAAGGCAAAGGCACAAAATGAGCTCAAACTAGCTACGGGAATAAAAGGAAACAAGAAGACTTTTTATCAATACATTAGAAGCAAGAGGAAGACCAAAGACAGGGTAGGCCCACTGCTTAGTGAAGAGGGAGAAACAGTAACAGGAAACTTGGAAATGGCAGAGATGCTTAATGACTTCTTTGTTTCGGTCTTCACCGAGAAGTCTGAAGGAATGCCTAACATAGTGAATACTAATGGGAAGGGGGTAGGTTTAGCGGATAAAATAAAAAAAGAACAAGTTAAAAATCACTTAGAAAAGTTAGATGCCTGCAAGTCACCCGGGCCTGATGAAATGCATCCTAGAATACTCAAGGAGCTAATAGAGGAGGTATCTGAGCCTCTAGCTATTATCTTTGGAAAGTCATGGGAGACGGGAGAGATTCCAGAAGACTGGAAAAGGGCAAATACAGTGCCCATCTATAAAAAGGGAAGTAAAAACAACCCAGGAAACTACAGACCAGTTAGTTTAACTTCTGTGCCAGGGAAGATAATGGAGCAAGTAATTAAGGAAATCATCTGCAAACACTTGGAAGGTGGTAAGGTGATAGGGAACAGCCAGCATGGATTTGTGAAGAACAAATCATGTCAAACCAATCTGATAGCTTTCTTTGATAGGATAACGAGCCTTGTGGATAAGGGTGAAGCGGTGGATGTGGTATACCTAGACTTTAGCAAGGCATTTGATACGGTCTCGCATGATATTCTTATCGATAAACTAGGCAAATACAATTTAGATGGGGCTACTATAAGGTGGGTGCATAACTGGCTGGATAACCGTACTCAGAGAGTTGTTATTAATGGTTCCCAATCCTGCTGGAAAGGCGTAACGAGTGGGGTACCGCAGGGGTCTGTTTTGGGACCGGCTCTGTTCAATATCTTCATCAACGACTTAGATATTGGCATAGAAAGTACGCTTATTAAGTTTGCAGATGATACCAAACTGGGAGGGATTGCAACTACTTTGGAGGACAGGGTCATAATTCAAAATGATCTGGACAAATTGGAGAAATGGTCTGAGGTAAACAGGATGAAGTTTAACAAAGACAAATGCAAAGTGCTCCACTTAGGAAGGAAAAATCAATTTCACACATACAGAATGGGAAAAGACTGTCTAGGAAGGAGTACGGCAGAAAGGGATCTAGGGGTTATAGTGGACCACAAGCTAAATATGAGTCAACAGTGTGATGCTGTTGCAAAAAAAAGCAAACATGATTCTGGGATGTATTAACAGGTGTGTTGTGAGCAAGACACAAGAAGTCATTCTTCCGCTCTACTCTGCTCTGGTTAGGCCTCAGCTGGAGTATTGTGTCCAGTTCTGGGCGCCGAATTTTAAAAAAGATGTGGAGAAAATGGAAAGGGTCCAAAGAAGAGCAACAAGAATGATTAAAGGTCTTGAGAACATGACCTATGAAGGAAGGCTGAAAGAATTGGGTTTGTTTAGTTTGGAAAAGAGAAGACTGAGAGGGGACATGATAACAGTTTTCAGGTATCTAAAAGGGTGTCATAAGGAGGAGGGAGAGAACTTGTTCACCTTAGCCTCTAAGGATAGAACCAGAAACAATGGGTTTAAACTGCAGCAAGGGAGGTCTAGGTTGGACATTAGGAAAAAGTTCCTAACTGTCAGGGTGGTTAAACACTGGAACAAATTGCCTAGGGAGGTTGTGGAATCTCCGTCTCTGGAGATATTTAAGAGTAGGTTAGATAAATGTCTATCAGGGATGGTCTAGACAGTATTTGGTCCTGCCATGCGGGCAGGGGACTGGACTCGATGACCTCTCGAGGTCCCTTCCAGTCCTATAATCTATGAATCTATGAATAAACTTATAGGGCTCCACAGCTATACTGGTCGTCGTCAACTTCCTCAACAAAAGGGCACACGTTGCACCTTATCAGACGATCCCCATTGCAAAAGTAACTGCTCATTTATCTTTCAACAACACCTTCACGCTCCATGGATTACCAACCAACATGACATTAGAATGTGGGCCACAATTTGTCTCCCCTTTTTGGGAAAAATTGGCCGAAGTCCTGAAGTCACTCTGCACATTTCCTCTGCTTACCACTACCAGACGGATGGACAATTGTAATGGGTAAATCAAATTCCAGAACAATAACTCTGTTGCTTTATCAACTACCATCAAGATGTTTGTTTCCAACTTTTACCTTTTATTGAATTTGCTTACAGTAACTCCAATCACAGATCAACCTGCCAAAACCCTTTCTATGCCAATTGTGGCTTCCACCCTCGATTCCATCCATCCCGCCAAACTCCCATGTCCTCATGGCCTCTGATTTGATTCAACACTTTCACGAGGAATTAAAATCACACTTAAACTCAGCCAAGGACGACTACAAATGATACATTGACCTCCATCAACAGGACCCTCCTCCCTTGTCGGTCGGAAACAAGTTAAGGCTCTTGATTCAACACTTGGATACCTCCTCAAGGAAACTAGACCACCATTACCTTGGCCTACTTTGATCATCCAACAGATCAACCCGGTGGCCTTCAAGCTCCACTTGCCCTGTGCCATGAAGATACATCCAGCATTCCATGTTTCCTTGTTAAAGAAATAGGTGGCCAACTCTTTTCCTGGATGCACACAACCACCCCCACCCCTCATCATGATCCGGGGGCAGGAAGATACCTGGTGAGACAGATGCTGGATTCTAAGCTCCTCTGATGATGACTTGTGGACTGGGAAGTGTATGCCCCGGTGAGTGGGGGGTGAGGTGAGGTGATGAACTAGAGCCTGATTAAGCCACATGCAGTGTTGAGTCACTCCTGAGCTAGGCTCCAGCCAATCCACAAGCCAGGAGCTGGTCTGATGGCTCTCAGAGCAGATATATAACCCTCACAGGAGAAAGAGCAGCTCGGTCTGCCCAGCGTCACTTCATGGCTTGGAACTCTCCCCTGCCTGAGAGTGGTGACAGACTCCACAGACCTTAGCCTGCTCCAGCCCTGCTCCAACCCGGCTCTTGCCTCCTGATTCCGGCTCTGACCGCTGGCTTTAGTTCCTCACCGGACTTCCACCACACAAACCAATAGGCCCATCCATCTCAGTTTCTGAAACCAGCAGCAACTGAGCTCTCTGTGGCTTTGCTAGTCTCAGGAGTGAGATATCAGCTAAAATCACCACTGCCTGTGGGATGAAGTGCCAATATTCAGTGCCACTGCCCTATACCTGTACCCATGGAATAGGAACTGAAACGTGACTGTTCTATGCAACCAAAATTCCTTCCCCTCCACTCGCCCCTGTTGGGCCACATTTTGTGGCTGGGGCTGGAGAGTGGTGCTGTGCAGGGGCACCCTGAAGCTGGCATGTCAACAAGCATGTCTTATTCAAAGTTTTTATGGGACTAAGGGAAGGGAGTTTTGAAATGTAACTTTCCCTTTCCACTGTGATGGTAAAGTCAGTGATACATATCTTTCTATCAGCAGCTTCTGCTGTTGTGGACTTGAGGGTGCCCTCCCACACACACACACACCTGCAGAACGCCTGAGGACTAGGGAGGACGTGTTCAGCAAGCTCCTGCCAGCCAGTGCTGCATCAGACCATGAACAAAGGAGCTGGAGTGGAGAGCCAACATGGCAGACAACATGTAAAAGGAGAGAGGGAACGGGAGATGCACCAGGACATAATGGGTCATCTCAGACAGCAAACACAGATGCTGCAGACCTTTTTGACCTGCAGGTCCAAAAATCCCAGACTCCTCACCCTTTGCAGTCCTTGGAGAACTCCATGCTAGCTGCTCCCAATGTCCTCGCAACATACCACTTGGCATCACGGGCCGCACCCTTACATCTACCGCTCCAGGCCAGGGGACAGCAGGGGAAACCACACCTTCACACACACTGACCTGTGAGACCACGGTTGGTGTATGCGTAGCCATGGTGGGCTACTTTTGTGCATTGAAATGGACAGAAATATTTGCTGCCTTTTCAATTGCAAAGTCCCATTCCATTAATTTATGTTTAAAGTCTGTATTGCGATGCCTGTCTTTTTGGACATTGTTTTTCTGCAGTGTTTTTGCCACTCAATAAATTCCTATTTATGGAGAATAAAATTCTCTTGATTGGTTCCCAGCATGTACTGCAGAATGCACGGTGGTACTCACAGCACCCTGTACTTGTCAATGTACAGCAAGCGCCATACAACTCATAGGCTCAGGAAAACAGTCATATTTATAGATGTGCAGCAAGCACTACCCGATTCCCAGCAGCACCTGCAGCTCCTGGCCCAGCACAGAACACTCCTGTGGCTCACCATTAAAGGGCTCTTTCAAAGCTTCCCTCAACCACACAGTTCCACATGGAGCTCTTATAATGGCCCTTGTGTCTGGCTGTTGAAACTTGGCAAACAGTCGCTCCACCTTTGCCCTGGTGGCAGCTTTCCCCCCTTTGTCTCACAGATATTATGCAGCGCACGGGAGGCAGCTACAACCAGTGGGATATTTTTCTCACAGAGAGCCAATCTAGTGAGTAAACACCACCAGCGTCCCCTCAATCTACCAAAAGCACATTCAATTGTCATTCTGCACCTGCTGAGCCAGTATCTGAATCTTTCCGTGGTGTTGTCGAAGTGGCCAGCATACGGCTTCATGAGCCAGGGGTAGGCTGGGTCTGCCCAAATCACCACCGGCATTTCCATATCACCAGTATGGTCAGGACAGAAGGTCCCTGCTTGCAGCTTTTTGAACAGGCCTGTGTTTTTAAGGATGCGAGTTTCATGCACCTCCCTTGACCAGCCCACCCTGATATCAGTGAAGCGTCCCTGGGGAATCCACCAACGCTTGCATAACCATGGAAATGTAGCCCTTTCTGTTGATGTACTCTGTGGCAAGGCAGGCTGGGGCCAAAATAGGGATATGCGTGCCGTCTATCATGCCACCATAGTTCGGCAACCCCATTGCTGCAAATCCAGCCGCTATGTCCTGCACAAACCTAGTCACAGGCCTGCCTAGCAGGAGACGATTAACGGCCCTGTGCTCGTGCATGACAATGGCCCCCACAGTGGATTTTTCAACTTCAGAATGATTTCCCACTGATCGGTAGCAATCCTGCATTGCAAGCTTCCGAAGTGCAATCAGCGCTGGCTTCTCTACTGTCCTTGCAGCTCTCACTCTACTGTCCATGTGCTAGAGGGCTGGGGCAGGCTTGGCTCAGATCCAGGAATGTGGCCTTTCGCCGCCACTGGTCATCATCCCAAACCTGCATTATGATGTGATCAAACCAGTCCAGGCTCGTTTCTCAGGCCCAGAAGCAGCATTCCGTCATTTGCAGCTGCTCCATGAATGCTACCAACAACCTGGAATTGTTCTTTGCAGAGTCCCTCAGTTAACTGTCCTTAAATAAATCCATATGTTTCCCAACGTTTGGGTACTTCCTGCAGGTCTGCAAATACAGGAGGACTGTGAGTCCCGTATTTAGTGTTCATGAGAGGGTTCCATGCTTCCGTCAGAGATGGTGGACATGGAGAAGTTCACATGGGTTTGTGGGATTAAAAAAAAATAAAAGGGGCAAAAATGATGGGATATTGATGGTATTATGGGATGGAGGAAGTTGCATGCTGGGAACTAGACCCCATCTCCCAGAGATCCCTGGGTAAGTCACTTCTATCCCACAGCACATTCTGAAAATTTCCTCAAGGGCATTGCATGGGACGGCGGCGTATGGCACACTGGGGTGCCTGCCCGTGGTGCACTACACTTTGCATTGGCACAAGCACTCCTGGTGGGTACACGCAGCTCTGACCCAAGCAGCCAAGTGTGCATGCACATGAGCAATATACACACTTTGACTGTGCGCCGATGCAACTTGCGCCAACCAAAGTTTGTAGTGTAGACGTGGCCTCAGCCAGCAAGGGCTAATGGCCCCACTGAGCCCTGCCCCATTACACAGACGTACGCTGTCAGGTAAAGATCTCCTTTCCTTTGCTTCCTGGGGAGAGGCCCAGCCCTGCCCCTCTGCTGAGACTGCTGATTGCCAGAGTCCTCCAGAAGATGCTAGGTCTGGCACAGAACTGTTGAGTTTGGATTTGGGATTATTTCTTTGCTTTAGTCCAAAATGACTATCAGGCTGTCCGTGCTGCCTGGGCCAGGTCTGCAGAGCCTCATGGGGATCCCCTGCCCAGGGAGGATGTGGGGAGTTGCCTCAATAAACTCCGTGGACTTTTGCTCCCTCTGGAGTCTGCCCTGAAATGTGTCTTGGATCCTGAAGAGCACAGTCATGAGCCCCTATTAACTAGACTAAAAACTGTCTAACTGATAGAGCTCGATGGGGATCATCAAGGGGGATTGTCAGCCAATGGGGCTGCTTCTCGTGAGGTCTGCAGGGATGGGTTCTAGGTCTGGCACTATGCAATAGTCTGGAAGGAAATACGGCTCACAGATTGGCAGAGCGGTAAATAATGCTGGGGACAGGGCTGTCATAGAGAGCGACCTGGCTCACGCACTGAGCTGGGCTCGTTTGAACACACCTCTATGCAGGGCCCAGCACGTCTAGAGCCCAAGAACGTCGGTCCCGTTTATGAGATGGGGACCATAGCCTGGAACATCCTGTGTCCCGGGACGCATGCACAGGTGGGTGGGAGGGTCAGTTTGAGTGCAGGAGTGTGAGGCAGCGGCGTGCAAAGGGGACCAGTTAAAAGGGGCATGGGCTGGTTGTGAGTGGCGCAAAGGGGCAGGGTGGGGTAGGAGTGTGAGAAGTGGGCATGCCAGCATTTCACCTGTCCCTCTTCCCCCAGGCTTCCCCGGCGTGAGGCTGGCCCAGCTGCCCGCCCAGTGGCTCCATGACGAGGGAGGTGCCCGTCTGGATGGTGCCCAGGTAGGGAGGAGCCAGCGCCCACCATGCCCTACGCCCTCCCTCCTCTGCACTGCGCCCTCAAGATGATGTCCCGCAAGAAGGCGCTGCTGCTGCTGCTGCTGGCACTCAGCACCCTTAGCCTGCTCATCCACCAGAGCACGCACCTCAACTGGTACAGAGCAAGGGAGGGGAAGGGGGAGGATGGGGTCATGCGGGAGTGGGTAGAAGAAGGGTTGGAGCATGGAGGGGGGTAGAGCTAGAGGATGAGGCAGGGGGCCTGTCGAGTGGAGCTATGGGGACAGGGCTAGGGAATGGGGGCAGGGGTGGGGCATGGATAGTAGGCAGGGCGGGATGGTACAGGGGCAGAGCTAGTGGGCATGGGGCTAGGGACAGGGGCAGATGGGCACGTGGGGCTGGGACATGAGGAGGAAATGGATGGGCCCATTGAGCTGATCAGGGCAGGGGTTCAGGGGAGTGCTGGGCTGGCCATGCCCCTCGTGCTGACCCCCCCTCTCCCAAGCAGGTCCCCCAAGCCTTCCTCCCCGGGCTGCCCCCCAGCCCCCTCGTCCCGCCCCAAGCACACCTCGGTGGCCTTCCTGAAGACCCACAAGACAGCGGGCACCACAGTGCAGAACATCCTTTTCCGCTTCGCTGAGCAGCACAACGTGACGGTGGCGCTGCCCCACCACGCCTGCGACCACCAGTTCTGCTACCCCCGCAACTTCTCCACCCGCTTCGTGCACCCACACACCCTGCCCCCCCGCATCATCGCCAGCCACCTGCGCTTCCAGCGCCAGGAGCTGCACCGCCTCATGCCCAACGACACGCTCTACGTCACCATCCTGCGCGAGCCCGTCGCCATGTTCGAGTCACTCTTCACCTACTACAACCAGTACTGCTCCGCCTTCAAACGGGTACCCAACGGCTCCATGGAAGCCTTCCTAGCCAACCCGCTGGCCTTCTATCGCCCCCAGGAGAAGTTCTCCATGTACGCCCACAACACCCTGCTCTATGACCTTGGCGGGGACAACGACCACAGCCCCGCTGACCCCGCCTACCTGCCCGGCTTCATCCGTCAGATGGAGGAGATCTTCTCGCTGGTGATGATCGCCGAGTACTTCGACGAGTCACTGGTGCTGCTGCGCCACCTGCTCTCCTGGGACCTGGAGGACATGCTCTACGTCAAGCTCAACATGCGCGGTCCCCGGTCCAAGGGCAACGTCAGCTCAGAGGCGCTGGCCACCCGGATCCGCGCCTGGAACGGGCTGGACGCCCAGCTCTACGACCACTTCAATGCCACCTTCTGGCGCAAGGTGGCGCAGGCAGGGCGGGAGTGCGTGGCGGAGGAGGTGCGGGCGCTGCGCCGGGCCTGCGAACAGCTGCTACGCCGCTGCTTCGGGGGGCGGCCCCAGCTGCGCCCCGCCACGCAGATCAAGAACAAGGAGCTGCGGCCCTGGCAGCCCAGCTCCAAGGTGGACATTGTGGGCTATGACCTGCCTCTGGCTGTGCCCGGCTCAGGTGCCCCCCCTGACGAGCGCTGCCTCAAGCTGGTCATGCCTGAGGTGCAGTACTCCCGCTATATGCTGCGCAAGCAGAGCCTGCGTACCCGCCGCAGGGCCGTGCTCCACCGCCCCCTGCCCCCCCGGGGAGTCCCACGCCCAGCCAGGGCCCTCCCACTCCGCCACCCCGCAATGCCCAAGGCAGCCTGAACAGGGGCTGGGACCTTAGCCCAGATTAGAGACTCCCACCTGGGCGTGGGGCTGTGCAGGCATCGTGGACCTGGCTTTCTGTGCCCCCCTGCCCTCGGATCGGCCATGGGGAGATCCCTTTGCTGGCCCCCTGCTCCCTCCCTGGGACAGTCCCCATCCTGCACAACAGCCCCACTCCCTCCCCCTGCATTCCACGTCCCTTTGGGAGGGCTGGATCTGAACTGAACGCCACTGGGGCCTGATCTGGCCCTGGGAAGCTGCCCCCTTCCTGAGCCTGCGTCGGGTCCATTTGCAGGTTCTGGATGGTTTGCATGTGACCTGGATTTGGAAATCCACCAATCACAGCCTGGGGACTGAGGCAGCGGGAGCCTGGGAGGGACGCCCAGCAACTCAGCACGGAACAACAGTGTCTATGGTTTGGGGCCAAGATGGTGGCCGCCCCCAACTCCAGCCTTTCTCCACTAGTGCTCCTCTGCCCCAGCATTGGCCCATACCTCCCCCTAGTGCTGCCACTCACATGCAGACATAGCACTTCATGGGAGACACAGGGACCAGGTCAACCCTGGGGAGGCGGGACTTGAACCCCTGCCCCAAGTAACAGAGCAGGGCCCCTCACACTAGCACCGGGGTTGCAGGAGAGAACCTCCCCTGGCCAGGCACACAACACCACACAGCCTATTGCACACAGACACCCCCCATCACTCGCAGAGCACCCCCCCATCACAGATAGCACACACATCCTATCAGTCCCCACCCCCACTTGCGTTTACCCACACACCTTGCACACAGTGCTTAATCTGTCATGAAACAGGTGCCGGGGCTCAAGCCATTTTTTTTCATTCATACCTGATGCAGCAAGCCCAGAGGTGCTGGGGCTAGGCACTGCCAGGCCCAGAGGTGCTGGGGCACCGCCCTGACAAGCCCTGGCCCAAATTAAACACTGGTTGCACACGTGCACAGTGTCACACACACAATCACTCACAGCTGGCCCCCTGTGCAATCACAAACATACCCCTCGCCAGGGTGCCACACTGGTGTAGCAAGGCGACAGTGTCCCAGCAGGAAGTGACTTCCTCCCCGAGACCCCAAGGGGGCACAGCCTGGCTCCTCCTCCCGCCCCATGAGCCATTTCCTGGGTAATGGTTCCCAGGAAGAGGCTGATGCTGAACAACTGTCAGGGGGATGGGAACCTGCCCCCAATAAAGGACTCTGTGAGGTGCCTGGTCTGCTCTGGTGTCTGTGGCTCATGGGGGGCAGGTGGGAGGTTCTGGTGGGTGGCTCTCTGTGGGTCATTGCCCCATGGGTACACCAGGGTGTGACCCCTGACACTCAGCAAGACATTGGCGCCCGTAGCTGGCAGCAGTAGGAGGTTGTTATCTTCCATGTGGCCAGAGCCTGAGGGGTGGCAGTCAGGCACACATGGCATGTGTTGCACACACCTTGAGCGTGACTCTAGGGACCAATGCAGCTGTGTCTGGGGAGGAGTTGAGGGCTGGTTCTTGAGGATGGTGACTGGCTTGCTGGCACCGATGGATGCTGGACTCACTGCAGGAGTGTTGTCAGGTAGAGGGGACCAGGTGCCTCATTCCCAGCCTCCAACCCTTGCTCCCCTTCCAGCAGGTCCCCCAGAGCTGGGTTTGCTAGGTCTCAGCCTAGCTCCAACAGAGGTCTTGAGGCAAGAACAGGGGTCCCCCTGCCCATAAGTCCCTGGCAGGGAGTCCAGGGGGCATGGACCACAGAGATCTGCCATGGAGAGAAGGGGTCAGTGTGGGGCAAAGGAAGAGGCATTGGCAGGTAGCAGGGAGAGGGGAGGTACAGATGCCCCCAGCAGGCCTAGGCAATGGGCATGTTGGTACAGGGTGAGGGGGGCATCTAGTGGTCAGACTGTGTGCCCCAGGGATCTTGTGCCCCCCTTTCCTGGACCTTCTTATGCAGAATGGGGTTGGGGGTCACAGAGTGGAGGACAAGGGGGGCAGCAAGTAATTGCCCCCTTGTACCATAAAGGTGAGAGAGTGACACCAGTGGCAGCAGCTGGCTTCACACATCCCTGGCAAAGGGCGAAGGACCATCCTGCACCATAGACCGTACCCAGCCCAGGGAGTGGGATATGGGCCTTTTCCCCTCTTGAGGGCACCAGACCCAGGGCAGCAGGACTAGCTAGCTCAGGGGAGCAGGCAATGGGGGGCTGGTATGTGGGCAGAGGCTGTCTCTCTCCCCTCCCCCCCAGCAATCCCACACTGAGCATGCCAGCACAGATGGCAGTGTGAAGACATGGCAGCCGATAGCTCCAGGGAGTGGGATGAGTGACCTGCAGAGATGTGGACACCCCAATGGTGGTGGTGGGGCACCGCTGGGCCAGGAGGATGAGGGCTGGCTGGATCATTGGACTCATTGGGGTCCATTTACAGCCCCTCGAGGAGCACACCTCTCTGACCTTGCTTCTGCACAACGGGGAGCTGATGGGGGCGGTCCCATGTGCAGGGTGGGCAAGACCTGTCTGGATGGGCCCACAGCTCTAATGTGGGGTGGCACGGTGGAGGGGATACCAGGATGGATTGGCGGCAGGGAAGAGGGGATACCAGGGCGGATGGGTGGCAGGGTGGAGGATAGTATTGGACTGATAACATTGACAGCACACCAGCCCCTCTGTGTCCAGAGTCTAACTGAACCAGTTCTGGCTGAGATACATAATGCTAAAATCTGCGCACTGATGCAGATTAAAAAGTAATCTTCTATCCCCCAGCACTGGGGGACTTAGGCAAGTGCCTAGTCACGGGCCTGTGCCATGGAGATACGGGACTGACGCTTATGATCATCACAGATTTCTTACCCTCCCAAGCTTCGGGCTCATCCCTCCAGTGCAGAGAAGCATGCACAGCCACAGAACCACACAGCCACCCCCAGAGAATATGGGACGCAGTTAAGCTCCGTAGCCCAGCCCTCAGGCAGCTGATTTCTGCAAAAAGATTAGATCTGCCCAGATTCCCCACAATTTCAGGACAATAAATGCCTCCCGGTGGCAATAGGATTTCACAAATATAAATGCTACTACTGTGCATAGCTCACATCCTGAGATGCAGCCGTCTCTGGGGTGGGGCACAGGGGCTCTCTATGTAAGGATCCCTCACCCAGCCCTGAAATGCAGCCACCTCTGGAGTAGAGCGCAGGGGGCTGGCTGTTTAACAGCTGAACGTGGGTTTGTGACAGGGAGTGGGGAAGGACAGTGAATTTAATTTAAGCCCTAAGGGGGAGAAGATTTCAGAGCTGCATTGGGACATTAGGACCAGCACTGACTGGGAGGGGAGACTGGCCCGCTACTGCGCCCCACCCCACGCCCTACAGCACAGCACCCCCTAGCACCACACTATGGCATTGGGGTCAGCCCTGGCTGTGTCCCATGCCTGTGGTGTCCCAGCCCAGCCCTGCTGAGCGTGGGAGTCCCGGCTGGTCACATCCCAGAGCTGGGCATAGGCCTTGGGGTCCCCTGGGTCCTATACTGGCAGGCGGGCCCAGCTAAGTACAGCTGCAGAGATTAACCTTGCCATGCAGAGGTGTGAGGGGAGGGAGTAAGAGACTTCTGAAGGGTGCAGGGGGGAAGGGGAGCAAGGGAAGGGTCCATGCACTGGGCCCAGCACCTCTCAGCCCCCTGTCCTCCCCCCACAGCTGGGGCTGAGACTCTGCAGGGGCGGGGGCAACCGACTTCGCAATGGGATTTTCTCACTAATCCCCTGGGGCCTCCTTTGATTGGCTCAGACAGACACTGGGCTGTGGGTCAGACGGACACAGCAGCTCCTCCCAGTGGAGCCTTGTGGTCCCCAGAGCTGATTACAGGGAGCACGTCCGGGATGACCTCCCCTCTGCCTGGCCCAGGACAGAGCCACAGGCGGCATCGGAGGAGGTACGGGCACTGCCCCCATCTCTCCACACAGGGACTGGCACAGCTCCCCCACACCCTCATAGGAACCAGCACAGCCCCCCACCCCCATAGAGACCAGCACAGCCCCCCCGCATAGGAACCAGCACAGCCCCAACTGCCACAGCATGCCCCCCACCCCCATAGGAACCAACACAGCCCCCACATAGGAACCAGCACAGCTCCATCTGCCACAGTATGGCCCCCACCCTCATAGGAACCAGCACAGCCCCCCTTCACCATCCCTCCACAGGGATGGGAACTATCCCCCTCCTCCACAGCCCAGCCCCCCATAGAGGCCATCACAGCTCTTCCCCTCTGCTGCAGCTGCCACCCTTCCCACCCAGCAGAGACCAGCACTGCTGCCCGCTGCCACCCCCATCCCCCAGGGACCAGCACAGTCTTGAGTGACACGAGTGCCTGGGCATCAGGGTGACACTCCCTGGCCTGGGCCATCCAGGAGGTCGGCCTAGAGGCTCTAAAAGACCCTTCTGGCCTTAACATTTGTGAATGAACCTACAACTCCCTCCATTCTCCACGCACACCCACCAACCACCCAGCCTGCATGCTCACCCCCGTCACCGTCTATCCGTCCATCCCCCCTCCCATCCCACACACTCAGCAGCAGGAACTGGGGGTGTTGCTGCCTCTCCCTGTGCGGGTGAGGGGTGGAGCTGATTAGGGGGTACTGCTGGCAGGATGGGGTGGAACTGACAAGGTGAGTGTGGGGGTGACCCCTGCTGGGGCAGAGCCTCCTGCTCCCAGGGTGGGGCAAGCAGGCCCTAGGGGGTCCCTGTGGGTGCTGTGTATCAGGGAACAGCCCAGGTGGGAGCTGACCCATCCCTGCCTCACCCCACAGCCCTGGAGCACAGGCAGCTGAGCTGTGCCGGGTATGGCAGGAGCTGTGTGTGCGGGAACGCCAGGCGCGGGACCGGAACCGCCAACTGCTGCAGGACTTTGGTCACCTGGAGACCCAGCTGGGGCTGCTCTGGGCCAGGACAGATGCCGTCAGGAGGAGGAAGGTGAGACGGGCTCAGCACCAGGACATCTTGCTGAGCGGGCTGATCACAGAGAGCCGCATCCGGGGAGAGTCAGACTCAGACAGGGGACAGCACCCCAAGAGAAATAGACTGAATCAGGACTCCTGGCTTCAAGCCCGTGTTCTCAGAGGGGAGTGGTGCCTAGTGGTTAGTGTGTGTGTGTGGGGGGGTGAACTCCTGGGTTCTATCCTCCCGGAAAGAGGATGGTTTAGCACCATCAGTGCAGAGGGTGGGTGGAAATCAGTAATTCCATGGGGCAAGAGAGGATGCTGAGACACCGGGGAAGGAATTCAGCCCTGGGGGATCCAGATGGGGCCTGTGGTGGGACCAAGGGCAGAGGGTCGCATACCTGTCTTGCTCATCTCAGGTGGACTATGACAAATTTCTGCAGCGGCTGCTTCTTCACCCAAGGATGGAGGCAGGGAGCCCTGGCCAGGTCCCTCAGCACCAGGTAGGCACAGCCCAGTCACACTAAACCTCTTGGGCGAGAGGGAGTTGGCACCAGAGTGTTGGAGCATTGGGGCCGGCACTGACTGTGAGGGGAGAGTGCCCCCACCCCTCCCTGCAGCCCTTCCCTCTCCCCACAGTTCTTGGGTTCTCCCCCTCACCCTCCAAAGCACTGGCCTGGCCTAACCCTGCTTAGCGTGAGCTCTGCCTTGAAGCATGATGGGCTCTGGAATCATCCAGATACTCGGTTGATTTCTCTTCCCCCTCTCCCCAGGACTGGGTCTCCGCCTGGACGTTGGACCTGCCTCTGCGCTCACACTCTGGGAGATACCTCCCTGACCCCACACAGTGGATGAACCATCTGCAGTATCGGACCTGGGGGCCTCATCCCATCTCCCCCACACAGTCCCCAGAGCCTGCTGCCTTCCTTGCATCCACAGGGGCAGATGGGGCTGGGCCCATGGAGGGTAAGGAGATAGCCCTGTCCCTGTTCTGTGCCGCTCAGCCTGGAAGCCCACCCGGACTCCTGGGTCCTCCTGTCCCTGCTCTATACTGCTTGTCCTGGGAGCCCGAACTCCTGGGTCCTCCTGTCCCTGCTGATGCCTCTTTCTTCTCTGCCCCCTAGCAGCCAGGCCCACAGGGGGCCCCCTTGGCACATCCTGGCTCCACAGAGGGCACATCGCCAAGGACCATGGCTACAGGATGCTGGCTGCTATGCCCCCTCAGGAGTCATCCCTACTTCTCCCCCCACATCGTCTCCGCTTTCCCAACACAGCTGAATCAAATGGTGCGCCTGGGGAGTCCATGTGGGTGAGGGACGGGGCTCTCCTGGGTGGCAGTGCTCCAGGCACCCCCCTGGCACCCGCAGCAAGAGGAGAGCTGCTCCTGGTGGGGAGGCCCAGGGGCCTGTCCTGAGAAGTGGGGAGTCCAGAGGGTGGATGGGCACATGGAGGGTGCAGCACATCCCGGCCACCGGGTGCCATCACCCAGCCATGTCCATGCAGCACTGGAGGGGAGTGGGGGTGTGGGAAGAAGGGTGCTCTAGGGGCTGAGAATGAGGAGTGGGGTAGCTGGGGGGCTAATGTGTCTCTGGAGGGTGGGGTCCAATCCCCCAGCCTTCATCCAGTCTCCTGGGAGGAGCCCTACCTCTTTGCCAAGCCCTAGGCGTGGCATTTCACAAGGGCGAGCTCTGCAGCTCTCTGTCTCTGCTAGACCCAAAGGCCCCTTCTCCCCACACTCTACAGCGAGTCCACCTGAATGGAGACTCCAGCGGGGGCTTCCCCTCTCCAGGCAGCGTTAGTCGCCTGCACGCCAGGATCAGCTCAGCCTGGAAAAGGCAGGGGGCCGAAGCAGCCAGATTTGCTGGAATCCTGTGCGGGGCGGAAACTCAACCCTCTGACCTGCCCCCAGGCCCCTGGCCTTTCAGAGGTGGCTCAGCCTTCCAGCTCCCTCTGCCTGCAAATCCTTCTGCCATATTCCATCCAGGGGCCAGCCTTCTGCCGGCTTGTGAAGGGGAAGGGGAGCCCCCTTCGGCTTGGCAGGTCTCCCGCAACAGCCTCACCCCAGCTCCTGCTGCCCCTCCAGTTTGACACTGGGAATCCCTGAGCCTCGCTGGCAAACCCCCCTCCCACTAGCCTGGGCAGCAGCCTCTTGTCCCAAGCCTCACTGGTCAGCCAGTTAGCCACAGCTGCGGGGAGCTAGTCGGCCCTTAACGACTGTGGCAGAGCAGGGTTTATACACCCCACTCAGGGCCCCTCCTTGGTACCCCATTTCAATGTGTCTTCACTGCAGGCACCTTAACCAGGGGCCAGCCCCCCTTGGGGTTAGATACTCGTTGGGTCCAAACTGATCCAGGCTGCTCCATTGGAGCAGGGGAGTGTTACCTCGGCACCATGTCTCCCACCCCCTGGGCCCTCCTCTCATCCATCTCTCTGGGGCTGAGGCACCAGCTGTCCCAAGGGCAAGCCCGCTGGACCTGAGGGCTGAGCCCCACCCCGGGCACATCACCCTCCATATGGGTTAGCCCAGAGGCCTTCTGCTGATGAGCCTCAGGTCTATCCAGGCCCCCAAAGGCTGGGGAAATGGATCTTCCCTCTGGAGGTGCAGGCCCCAGCCAGTTACACCCCATAGTCCTGACCCGCGAGCAGCTTGCCTGCCCACTCATGTCCTATTCAGCTACAGCCTTGCACCTCAGGACTTTAGGATCCCGCGACAGGAGTCAACCATTCCCCCCAGTTCAGGTTTGCCCTAAGCCCCCAAGTGAACCCTTTGTGCGTCCCCAACTTGGGCCAGTCCCCACCTTTGGTTTTTACTCCGAGCCAGACCTACTGGCTATGATCTCATCTGCCGAACGACCCGTGCTACACAGCTGCTGATCCACTAACCACAGCCTGAGCTCATGCGAGCAGATTCCACAGAACTGGTCTGGCCCCCCCCAGGTCTGACAAAGAATCCAGCGCAGTGACACCTGCCCCTTTACCCCCTTTGTGGCAATATCTCCCATCAGAGTGGCAACCCCATATACATCCCCCTGGGTCTGCTGCACACCCCAGCCCCTTCTCCTGCGACGAGCCTAAGGGGGCATAGAATCATAGAATCATAGAATATCAGAGTTGGAAGGGACCTCA
This sequence comes from Trachemys scripta elegans, assembly GCF_013100865.1. Taxonomy (NCBI): domain Eukaryota; kingdom Metazoa; phylum Chordata; order Testudines; family Emydidae; genus Trachemys; species Trachemys scripta. The sequence continues at coordinate 29,409,485 of NC_048304.1, forward strand.
AGAGGTCATCTAGTCCAACCCCCTGCTCAAAGCAGGACCAATTCCCAGCTAAATCATCCCAGCCAGGGCTTTGTCAAGCCGGGCCTTAAAAACCTCCAAGGAAGGAGACTCCACCACCTCCCTAGGTAACGCATTCCAGTGTTTCACCACCCTCCTAGTGAAATAGTTTTTCCTGATATCCAACCTGGACCTCCCCCACTGCAACTTGAGACCATTGCTCCTTGTTCTGTCATCTGCCACCACTGAGAACAGCCGAGCTCCATCCTCTTTGGAACCCCCCTTCAGGTAGTTGAAGGCTGCTATCAAATCCCCCCTCATTCTTCTCTTCTGGAGACTAAACAATCCCAGTTCTCTCAGCCTCTCCTCATAAGTCATGTGCTCCAGACCCCTAATCATTTTTGTTGCCCTCCGCTGGACTCTTTCCAATTTTTCCACATCCTTCTTGTACTGTGGGGCCCAAAACTTGACACAGTATTCCAGATGAGGCCTCACCAATGTCGAATAAAGGGGAACGATCACGTTCCTCGATCTGCTGGCAATGCCCCTACTTATACAGCCCAAAATGCCGTTAGCCTTCTTGGCAACAAGAGCACACTGTTGACTCATATCCAGCTTCTCGTCCACTGTGACCCCTAGGTCCTTTTCAGCAGAACTGCTACCTAGCCATTCGGTCCCTAGTCTGTAGCAGTGCATGGGATTCTTCCGTCCTAAGTGCAGGACTCTGCACTTGTCCTTGTTGAACCTCATCAGGTTTTTTTCTGCCCAATCCTCTAATTTGTCTAGGTCCCTCTGTATCCGATCCCTACCCTCTAGTGTATCTACCACGCCTCCTAGTTTAGTGTCATCTGCAAACTTGCTGAGAGTGCAGTCCACACCATCCTCCAGATCATTAATAAAGATATTAAACAAAACCGGCCCCAGGACCGACCCTTGGGGCACTCCACTTGAAACCGGCTGCCAACTAGACATGGAGCCATTGATCACTACCCGTTGAGCCCGACGATCTAGCCAGCTTTCTATCCACCTTACAGTCCATTCATCCAGCCCATACTTCTTTAACTTGGTGGCAAGAATACTGTGGGAGACCGTATCAAAAGCTTTGCTAAAGTCAAGAAATAACACATCCACTGCTTTCCCCTCATCCACAGAGCCAGTTATCTCATCATAGAAGGCAATTAGGTTAGTCAGGCACGACTTCCCCTTCGTGAATCCATGCTGACTTTTCCTGATCACTTTCCTCTCCTCTAAATGTTTCATAATTGATTCCTTGAGGACCTGCTCCATGATTTTTCCAGGGACTGAGGTGAGGCTGACTGGCCTGTAGTTCCCCGGATCCTCCTTCTTCCCTTTTTTAAAGATGGGCACTACATTAGCCTTTTTCCTGTCAGCCGGGACCTCCCCCGATCGCCATGAGTTTTCAAAAATAATGGCTAATGGCTCTGCAATCTCACCCGCCAACTCTTTTAGCACCCTCGGATGCAGCGCATCCAGCCCCATGGACTTGTGCACGTCCAGTTTTTCTAAATAGTCCTGAACCACTTCTTTCTCCACAGAGGGCTGGTCACCTTCTCCCCATGCTGTACTGCCCAGTGCAGCAATCTGGGAGCTGACTTTGTGCGTGAAGACAGAGGCAAAAAAATCATTGAGTACATTAGCTTTTTCCACATCCTCTGTCACTAGGTTGCCTCCCTCATTCAGTAAGGGGCCCACACTTTCCTTGATTTTCTTCTTGTTGCTAACATACCTGAAGAAACCCTTCTTGTTACTCTTAACATCTCTTGCTAACTGCAACTCCAAGTGTGATTTGGCCTTCCTGATTTCACTCCTGCACGCCTGAGCAATATTTTTATACTCCTCCCTGGTCATTTGTCCAATCTTCCACTTCTTATAAGCCTCTTTTTTGCATTTAAGATCAGCAAGGATTTCACTGTTTAGCCAAGCTGGTCGCCTGCCATATTTACTATTCTTTCTACACATCGGGATGGTTTGTTCCTGCAACCTCAATAAGGATTCCTTAAAATACAGCCAGTTCTCCTGGACCCCTTTGCCCTTCATGTTATTCTCCCAGGGGATCCTGCCCATCTGTTCCCTGAGGGAGTCAAAGTCTGCTTTTCTGAAGTCCAGGGTCCGTATTCTGCTGCTCTCCTTTCTTCCTTTTGTCAGGATCCTGAACTCGACCATCTCATGGTCACTGCCTCCCAGGTTCCCATCCACTTTTGCTTCCCCTACTAGTTCTTCCCTGTTTGTGAGCAGCAGGTCAAGAAGCAGTTCACACATTAGCAATAAGACCTTTTGGAACCATCCCTAGACCCCAGTATAGGCCCCCACCATTTGACTAAACAACCCAAGGCTCTGGGATCTGGTGAGGGAGTGAGACGGCAGAGTCTGTCCGCAGGGGCACCCGCTTCAGATGGCAAGGCAGGAGGGAGGTGGAAGCATTTATGGGGTCTGAGCTCAGCGCGCACAGTGACAAACCAGAGCCTGGAGTCCGAAGGAGTCGGAGAGCTGTGGCACTCGCCCTGGGAAAGGCTAAGCTTGGGGCTGTCAGAGAAATAGGTGTCCTCCCAGGAGACTGGGTAAAGGCCAGGGCAATGAAGCCTTGCAGATGGGTGACAGGGTGGCTTAGGGGGCTCTGTGGGGTGGCAAGGCTTGGGGAGGGGATTCGGGGGGGCGCTGGAGGGGGTCTGCAGGTGGGGGGGGAGGAGGCTCTGTGCTACAAATGAGCTGCTTGTGGCCTTTGCCTCCCTCCAGGGCCTGGCACAGTTGCTGGCTCTGCTGCAATCCTGTGGCATGGAGTTGGGAGGGGATCGGGCACTTCGCTGGGCAGCCCTGGCCCTGGCCATGCCCAGCCTGGCAGCTGTAGCCTGTACCAGCTTCACTCCCCTCCCTTCCAGGGACTCGCCCCCAGCCCACGCAGACCAGGGCACGTGCAGGAGCTGGGACACACACCGAAGACGCCGCCAGCTCTGGGGTGAGGCACCGACACCGGGCAGCTAACAGGGCCTCCAGGAGGCTGTTGTGGAGAGGAGCCTGGGAGCAGGACAGCACAGAGACAGCCTGTGAGGAGTCCTGGGACAGGTACCTCCCTGGAATCCCCCCAAGGTTCCCAGCCATTGAAGAGAACCCCAAGGAATGGTGCATCACCCATCCCACTATGCAGCCACCTTTGGGGTGAGGTGCGGGGGCTGTTTATACAGGGATCCCTCGCCCTGCACTGAGATGCAGCTGGCTCTGGGGTGGGCCACTGGGGCTGTTTGTACAGGGATCCCTCACTCTATGCTAAGATACAGGTGCCTCTGGGGTGGACCACAAGGACTTGTGCCTAGCGGTCTCATCCTGTGCTCAGACTCTGTCTCTCATCCCTAGGGTCCCAAGACTGTGGTGCAAGGAGAAGCCAGGAGGAGACACCACAGCCCTGGATCAGTGGGGGAGCAGGAGCTGGCACCAGGAGCCATGGGGGGAGCAGGCAGGGGATAACAGGCCAGAAGAGTCTCCGGGGAAGCCAAGGCGGAGGCTGAGTGTCAGAGTGAGACAGCCAGGGGGGAACAGGGATTGTGGAGAAGGGGCGCAGCTGAAGAGAGAGGGAGGGCAGGTTCCCATCCAGGGGGTAGGGCAGCTGGAGGGAGGGGAGGGACGCTCAGCCATGGGGCAGACACAGAAGGAGGAGGAGGAAGAGGAAGGTCTGGCAGGGGAATTGGGGGGCCAAGAGAGGGAGGAAGATGAGGAGGGGAATGAAGGCCTGGTGGGGAGGCCGGGGGGCCAGGAGGCAGGGGAGAAGGATGAGGAGGGCAATGGGGAGGAAGGCTCTGGAGGGGCAGGGGAGGAGGGGGAGGCAGAGGGGAGGGGGAGCAAGGAATGCTCCGCTTTGGAGCGTGTCCAGGCATCAGCAAATCGGGGGGAGGATGAGGAAGGCCTGGTGGAGAGGAGGGGCCAGGAAGAGGAAGGTCTGGCAGGGAGTCAGGGGAACAAGGAGGAGGACAGCAAGGAGGAGGAAGACCTGGTGTGGGGGCAGAAGGGCCAAGAGAGTGGTGAGGATGAGGAGATGGAGGGTGAGGAAAGCCTAGCAGGTGGGCAGGGGAGTGAGGAGGAGGAGGAGGGCAGCAAGGAGGAGGAAGGCCCGTCGAAGGGGCTGGGGGGCCAGGATGGGGCCAAGAAGGAGGAGGAGGAAGGTCTGGTAGGGTGGGGGGGTCAGGAGCAGGGTGAGGAGGAAGAGGGCAGCGAGGAGGAGGAAGGCCCGCCGAAAGGGCTGGGGGACCAGGATGGGGCCAAAGAGGAGGAGAGTGAGGAGGGCAGCGAGGAGGAAGAGGGCCTGGTGGGGTGGAGGGGCCGGGAGCAGGGTGAGGAGGAGGAAGGCAGCGAGGAGGAGGAAGGCCTGGAGGGACAGCAAGGGGGTCAGGAGGGAGGAGAGGAGGAGGAGGGCAGCGAGGGCCCGGCGGTGGGGGGCACAGAAGGCCGTGTGCAGGAGGAGGATGCAGACAGCGACTTGGTGCTGGGTGCCCTGGGAGCCGGTGCCCAGGGGGGCCCAGGCACTGTTGGGCAGGGCAGGTGAGTCCTTTTCTTACCCACCCCCCACGGGCCATGAGTCCCAGTGAATCCTCCCCTTTAACCCGTCTCCCCATCTCATTTTAGGGGCCGTGGCAGAGAGACCCCTGCCTGGAACAGCCACACCCCAGAGTCCCCACAGAGTGAGTGAGGAGGCTGGTATCCCCGAACTCGGCATCCCTGAGTTAGACCCACGGCCCATCCAGACCAGAATTCCAGCCCAGCCACCACCAATCAGACCCAATGGTTTATCCAACCTGGTATCCCCCCTCGGTCCGACCCCTGGGCCCAGCCAGCCTGGTATCCCCCCTCCTGCTAGGGTTCGACCCCTGGGCTAGGGTTGCCCACATTCCGATTGCAGAAAACCAAACACCCTTTCCCCGTCCCTGCCCCGCCCCTTCTCCGAGGCCCCGCCTCTGCTCACTCCATTCCTGGGGTACAGGAGAGGGCTCAGGGCTGGGGCAGGGGGTTGGGGTGCAGGAGAGGGTTCGAGGTGCAGGATTCAGGAGGGAGATTAGGTGTGGGAGGGGGCTCAGGGCTGGGGCAGGGGATTGGGGTGTGCAGGTATGCGGGATGCAGGCTCTGGGCAGCACTTACCTCAGGTGGCTCCTGGAAGCGGCCAGCATTTTTCTCCAGCTCCTAGGCAGAGGCGTGGCCAGGGGCTCTGCATGCTGCCCCTGTCTGCAGGCACATACCCTCCCCGCCCCCAACTCCCATTGGCCGCTGTTCCCGATCAATGGGAGTTGCAGAGCTGGCACTCAGGGCAGGGGCAGCGCGCGGAGCCCCCGTGGTTGCGCCTCCACCTAGGAGCCAGAGGGAAATGCTGGCTATTTCCAGGAGCTGCACGGAGCCAGGGCAGGCAGGGAGCCTGCCTTAGCTCCGCTGCGCCACTGACTGGACTTTTAATGGCCCGGTCAGTGCTGACCAGAGCTGCCAGGATCTCTTTTCAACTGGGAGTTGCGATTGAAAACTGGACGCCTGGCAAACCTACCCTGGGCCCAGCCAGCCTGGTATTTCCCCTGGATCAGATCTAAGGTCCCTCAGCCTTATATTCTCCCTCCCTCACAATCCTTTGTCCCAACGCTGCCCCCTGTCCAGCCCCTGCCACCCCACCCGAGAATTTCAGCTTCTGCATCTCCTTCTACAGATCTAGGACAGCTTTCAACCTGGGAGGAGGAGGAAGCAGAGAGTGAAGGGGATGAAGACATAGAAGCTGCTTTGGCTCCCCAAGGAAACGCAACAGAACCAAGGTGGGGATCGGCCATGAATCCTGTGTTCCCCATGTCTGAGTGTGGCACTAGGGGGCACAGTGCTGCAGGGATCAGGACAGGTGCTCCATAGTGTGCTCTTCCCTTGCAGTCAGTGCTGAACCCTAGGGGGCGCTATGCTGCGGGGAGGGGGGTGGGGACTCAGTAGGGAGCACTCTCCCCTTGCAGTCAATGTGACAGGTTACACCCAGGTATAAAGAGGCTGGAGCAGAGGCAGAGAATTTCCTTCCCTTTCCCAGCCCAGGCTAATGAAAACACCCTGATCCCAGAGTGCCCTCTACTCGCCCAAGGCTGAACGGCAGTGATACAGATTTCTCTGCCAGGGGAGATGCCTGTGGCTGCAGACTGGGTGTGCAATCTGGCTCATGCTCCCGCATGTGTCAGAGGCCCTGTATGGCCTATAGTCCCTGGGGAGGCCCCTCAGTGTGAATTTGCAGCAGGCATCCACCACAGGGGAGGTCTCTGCAGGGTGAGCAAAGCCAGGCCAACCCTGCCCCCAGCTCAGCTAAACATGATTCCTAGTACAGTACAAGAAGAGGGGTCTAGTGGTTAGAGCAGGGGGCTGGGAGCCAGGGCTCCTGGGTTCTGTCCCCCGCTCTAGTAGGGGAGTGGGGTCTGGTGGGTTAGAGCAGGTGGACTCCAGGGTTCTGCCCATGGCACTGAGTGGATAAATACTGGGGGACTATGGAACAAGTTGCCCCCCAAGGGACTAAGCATCGTCAGCCTGCTCTGATATAAATGCAGAGCAGCATGGCATTTACACCACACTCCACCAGACCAATCCAGGCAACTGCACACCCATTCCGGGGAGGGGAGGGGAGGAGAGGGAATGCATCGCATGGGTACCAACCTCAGTGCACAGCTGGGAGCAGCCCTGATACCGCGCTGACGGGGGTGGGATCAGCACCTGAATAGGGCAGAGTAGCTGGCTAGGCTCTCGGCAGGAGCTGGCTGCTGAGCCCCCGCCATGGTCTGCCCTTTGCAGGGTGAAGAGGAGATCGTCGGAGAGCCATGAGTGGAGGAGAGGCAGCCAGAGGAGCCCTCACTTGGAGGAAGGGTCAAGGAAAGTCAAGGTGGTTGAGGCGCCGCCCGCCAGCACCACCCAGTGGCCAAGGTACAATGGGCAAAAGACAGGGCAGGTTCTGTAGACAAAGTCCAGTCCAGCTCTTCCCTCCTCTCAGAAGGAGGAGCTGGAGTCTTTCCAGGGAATCCAGTTCCATGGTTGGTGATGGGACATGGGGCCTTTCCCTTCTCGAGGGCACCTGCTCTGGTCTGGCCCCAGGGTGGGTGCAACATACTGGGGAGCAGTCCAGACCAGTGAGGGGTTGCTAGGCAACCTTGGGTCTCTTACAATACGTTGCTGCAGCGGCTCCCATCTGGGCTGCTCACAAACAGCCTTCCAGCATGCAGCTCATGCCCGGACTCTCTGTGTGTAACTGCAGCCTGCCAGCCATGCTTGGGTTGCACTCTGGCTTTTACCAGCCTCAGTTACCTCTGCCGGGTGACCCCAACATACTCCCAGTCCCAGATTTCCTCCCCCGCCACAAAATGTATGTCGTGTACTGCCCAGCCCTTTCCTGGACAGTCCAAATAGATTAAGTCCATTATTTCTTTAAGGGAGTAATATATACACAACTTGCCATCCTGTATGGCATTACCCAGACACTTCAACTTAACCACACTGGATTAGATAAAACACGTTTATTAACTACAAAGAGATTTCAAGTGAGTATGAGCAATGAGGCATAGGAGTCAGACATGGTTACAAGAAAAATAAAGATAAAACGCTTTCTAGTGCCGACTTAACCAGCTATAGAAAGCAAAGTTTCTCACCACATACTTCCCACAGCATTACTGACCGAACTCTTCCGGTCAGGACCCCTTGGAGGGTTGCCAACGTCTCCCCCAGTGTCCAATAGCTGTTTCCTTTGTCTTCTCAGAGGTGGAGAATGAGATAGGCAGGGAGGGTGGTGTTGGGGAGGTGGGTTGCCCCTCCTTTTTATAGTTTCAGTCCTGCTTTGAAAAGCATTTCCAGCTGCGAACCAAGAGACAGGGAGGCTGGGGGAGGAAGGAGACCTGAGGCTGTTTCTTAAGATGCAGATCTCTTTGTCCCTGTCTCCCTTTCCTGTGATAACCCATCAGCCTTGTTGACGCCTGGCTGGGGCGTTGGCTTGCACTTTGGGCATGGCTACACTAGAGAGTTCACAGCAGTGCAGCTCCACCGATGGCTGTAAGCTCTCCAATGTAGCCCGGAGCGGCAGTAGCTGTGTCTGCAAGAGAAGCTGAGCGATCCTCTGAGTGACATAAGTTATGCCGACACAAGCTGTAGCGTACCCATAGCCTTTGTCTTTGAGAAATTGTTTTAGCCGCTCCGCAGACTTATCTGGGAACACACTTCAGTCATGATTTCAGCTTATGTTCATAACTGAACACATAATGTTACTGCATGCATTTTACCCTGATATTACTGATCAGCAAGCTATGAGTATTCAAATGATACCTCACATGGCAATCCATGTACAAATATTAGTGCAATAGTGTGTAGGGTCTGAATACAGAGGTGCACTCCTCTATCACAGTGGGGGAGACTGACTGCCTCAGGGGCAGGGAATGGGATCTGGGGCCTTTCCCCTCTAGGGGGCAGTGGCTTCTGTCTGAATCCTCCTGTGCATGAGATAAGTTTGCCAGGTCTCCACCCAGTCCCTAGCGGGGCAGACTCACACCCCCACCCAGGAGCACTAATTAACCCCATGTGAATTTGCTGTCTGCTTGGGAAGGGGAAGCAATTGATTCATGAACTGGGTGAAAGGGGGAACCATGTGGTTAGGGTATTTGTCTCATTTAAAGGGCCAGGGCACGAGGACCTGTCATGGGGTGGCCTTCGCTGTGGAGGGGGTGGGGAGCAGGCAGCCCCCAAAGGGGGAGGCAGGTTGGCCTCATTTCCATGGTCCTTGGTATAGCACAGGCCCCTCCCTGGGCCAGAGGGAAGCGGCTGGATGGGCCATGGAGGCTGGGATCCATCTGCTTTCAGAATGGTCCCCTTGGGGCAGGTCGAGGTGCCCCCAGCTGGGAGTTCCCTGACCCGTCTGTGTTTGTGCTTCCTCCCCCAGGACACCCCCGCGGGGGCCTGCAGCAAGCAGTGTCACAGGTGAGGAAGTGTCCACGGAGAGAGACAGGTTAATACAGAGCTGGGAATAGAACCCAGGAGTTCTGGCTCCCAGCCCCCCCGCCTAAGACCACTAGATCTGTGTGTCCTCCAGAGGTGGGAACAGAACCCAGGATTCCTGGCCACACCTGCTTACCCCACTTTACCTGCACAGGGTTCTGGAGTGACTCGGAGGAGCTGGGAGCAGGCCTGGAAACGTCACTGAGGAAGGACCAGAGCCCGGACGACCAAGACGACTTCTACGACTGAGGGAGGGATCCAGCCCCTGCAGGTCCCAGTGAGACGGGGGCAATCTGGGACGCGAGATTCACCGTGCCTGGCCTTCGGGGGGCGCAGAGAGACCCAGAGACAGTGCTGTGAAGCCAGCCACCAGGGTGGGAGTGACACATGGACTGAGGGATCCCTGTGCCTCAGTGTGCAGTGTGTGACCCTGTCCTGGGGCCGCCGCCCCTCCTCCCAGAGTGCAGGGCTCTGATTGTCCAGAGCCCTCGGAGCGTGTGGGTGGCACTTCAGGCAATAAACTCTCCCAGAAGGGAACTGAGTGGAGAGGCCATGGGGGGCAAAGGGGCCCAAGGTAGGCAGGGAGTTTATAATACCGCATTGTGGGAGGGTGGGGAATCTTTCGCAGTCAGGGGCTGGGTCAGAGGAGCAGGGGAGACAGAATGCACTGGGGGACTGTGGGCACTGAGTGAGACAAGCTGATTAATCGGGAGTGATCGAATGGGGAGGGAGAGAGACAGAGCCCTGACTGGTAGGGATCAGGCCAGTGCCCATCTGTACTGGGGGGGTTGGGAATCTGGCACCTGGGGCTGGACAGCGTCAGTGCCAGGGCAGCTCAGCAACCTGGCTGCTGAGAGAGAGACACTGTCAGGGGAGACCCAGCCCAGCCCCATGTTGCTGGTGGATCCCATGATCCTCAGGTGAGGCCCATCCCCTACTTAGCACCAGAGATATCAGGACTAGCAGAAGGTGCCCACAAGGGGAGGGGAGGAAGGGTCATGCGCTGGGTACAGAAAATGGCTCAGCCCTGGTCTTGTAATCCCCTGGCCCCTGTATGGGTGGCCCTGCCCCGTGTCTGGGAATGAAGCAGTGGGACTCTTGGGGGCAGGTCCCAGCTGTGAGTATGTCCGTGGGGATCCTTCCAGGCCACAAGATCACTATTATGGGGGGTGTCACAGCTAGTGACCAGTCAGTCAGTGACCAGTCAGTGCCAGGCAGGCCTGGCATTAGGGTCTGTGGCAGCCATCAGGGGGCACTGTGCATGCAGGGAGGGAGAGGGGGCAGTATTACCAACCTCAAGAGATGAAAAAACGTATGAGTCAGATCCTGAAAAATCCTGGTTTTTTAAACAAGATGGTGTGGTTTTGATGGCTTAACTCCCCCTGTCCACCTCAGTGTGTGTGTCACACAGCATGTGTATGACAATTGCTGATGCCAACGCTCCCACAGGTATCAGGAGTCAGGCCTGGCAGGCCTCTTCTGGGAGCCCCGTAGGCCTCAGAGCTTGGGGTGGGAAGGTGTGGGGGTGGGCTCAGACTTGGCACCACCGCCTGTGGAAGCAGGCCAGAATGGAGAAGCAGGAGCTTTGGGGGGTATCCGCCTAAGCACCTCACAGTCACATCCTCCCCCACCTCCCAGGATGCATTGTGCTACTCCTGCCAAGCACCCTCTCTCTTCTTGCCCCTGGCCAAAACTGGATGGGACGATCTAAACAACAGCTGGGTTTGCAAAATGTTTGGGACCAGATCCTCGGCTGGTGTAAAAAGAGCTAGAGGATTTATGCCTGCTAAGGATCGGGCCCTTTAACCCATCCAATGGCATTGAGCCTGGTTCTCCTGTCCCTTGGCAGCCAGGTAAATCAGGAGTGACCGCATCAATGTCTGTGTGGTTACACCAGGATGAAACCAGTGCTGGTGGGAGAAGTCTCAGTGCCACTGGATGGAAACAGAGTAAATTTCCCTCTAAGGTGCAAGTAAAGCCTACCAGGAGCTAAGCAATGGGGTTGCAGGCAGCACCTTAGAAGTTGCAATGCTAAAACAATTTGTGTTTCGCCATTTGCTCTCCTGCTGCTCTGGACCACTCAGACTTTCCTATGAAAGTTCCTGAAGCTGGTGGAAGGTTTTTCAGAACAGTGTTTTTCCAGCAAAAAAAATGGCTTTGTGACTAAATGAAAATTCCGTTCCCGCCCCCCCCCCCCCGCCCCCTTCAAAAAACATCTATTTTTGTTAAAACATTTCAGGGAGAAAACCTGAAATCTGCACATTTCAACAACACAAAGGGTGTGTGGGTTTTTTGGGGGGAGAGGAGGGAAAAGCTGGGTAAGGTTTGTTTGCCAAGCAGCCTTCCTGGTTACTTTAAGGCAGGCCAACAAATATTCCAGAGTTTCTATATGTGGAAGAGAGAGACCCCACATTGCTGATTTTATCATGAGTTTCATATTTGCTTTTTCCCTTAAAACCCCAGCGCCCAGACTTTTGGCATTACAGAAGAATCTTAACTTTCATTAAAATAAGCAATTGAAAGTCAGCTCTCCTGATTGTGGAAAAAAACTTGTCCCCAAGTGCCCCATAAAGGTTCAGACATCAGAAGGCAAATAAAAATACCACCCCCCACATATGTATATACATTAAAAACAGATCTCGAGATTTTTAAGATCTTCTCCTGGGTTTTAAGGCCAGACTCGTGAGTGTTTAGGGTTTGCGTTGCTGGAGACTGCCTCAGTATGGCGTGTACAGGGAATCTGCCCTTTGGGAATCGAGCTCCGTATTTGCTACAAAGCCTGAAGAAGGTGAGAGAAGTAGCTTGGAACACCCTGGCTTACTGAAAAGGACTAGCAAGCTTGGATGGATCGAGCTGCTCTCTAGAATAAAACAAAGGGGGGAGGTGTGTGTGTGTGTCTGTCTGTCTGTCTTTTGGGATGGGAACTACCAATCCCAGCATGCACCTATATCAGCACATGTAGGGGTGGGGAAGACTTCAGTTCCCAGTATGCACGTGGAGGGAGGAACCATAACCCCCGGCATGCACGTGGGATTGCACAGGAAGGGCTAGTGAGAACTACAACTCCCAGCATACATTTGGGCATGCACGGGGACGGACCAAAGGGAACTACAGCTCCCGGCATGCCGTTCGCCGAGTCTCTTGCCCCAATATGTCTGCGCCCAGGCTGCGCTGAGAGCGGCGAGTGGAGTTGATATTAGGGGCTGAGCCCAGGGTGAGTTCTGGGGCGCGTGGGGCAATGGGGAAGGGAGGCTGAGGTTTGGGGAATGGCCATGGGTGGGGAGCACAGGGCAAGAGCCAGGCAGGGGCCATGCGGTGGTGGGACGCGAAGGAGGTTGAGCTGTATGGTGAGGGCGGATGGGGGGGCTGAGCTGTATCGAGAGCCAGGGGATCGGGGGGGACTGAGGCGTAGGGTTAGGGCGCGTACAGGGGAT